>NC_043996.1:2218278-2225778 GCF_902150065.1 Myripristis murdjan
GCATGTGGAATCCATCCGTTCACCTTTTCTGCGTCTCACAAAGACACGGCGGTTGGAACCAAAGATCTCAAATTTGGACTCATCAGACCAAAGCACAGATTTCCACTGGTCTAATGTCCATTCCTTGTGTTTCTTGGCCCAAACAAATCTCTTCTGCTTGGTGCCTCTCCTTAGCAGTGGTTTCCTAGCAGCTATTTGACCATGAAGGCCTGATTGGCGCAGTCTCCTCTTAACAGTTGTTCTAGAGATGGGTCTGCTGCTAGAACTCTGTGTGGCATTTATCTGGTCTCTGATCTAAGCTGCTGTTAACTTGCCATTTCTGAGGCTGGTGACTCGGATGAACTTGTCCTCAGAAGCAGAGGTGACTCTTGGTCTTCCTTTCCTGGGTCGGTCCTCATGTGTGCCAGTTTCGTTGTAGCGCTTGATGGTTTTTGCGACTCCACTTGGGGACACATTTAAAGTTTTTGCAATTTTCCGGACTGACTGACCTTCATTTCTTAAAGTAATGATGGCCACTCGTTTTTCTTTAGTTAGCTGATTGGTTCTTGCCATAATATGAATTTTAACAGTTGTCCAATAGGGCTGTCGGCTGTGTAGTAACCTGACTTCTGCACAACACAACTGATGGTCCCAACCCCATTGATAAAGCAAGAAATTCCACTAATTAACCCTGATAAGGCACACCTGTGAAGTGAAAACCATTTCAGGTGACTACCTCTTGAAGCTCATCGAGAGAATGCCAAGAGTGTGCAAAGCAGTAATCAGAGCAAAGGGTGGCTATTTTGAAGAAACTAGAATATAAAACATGTTTTCAGTTATTTCACCTTTTTTTTGTTAAGTACATAACTCCACATGTGTTCATTCATAGTTTTGATTCCTTCAGTTAGAATCTACAATGTAAATAGTCATGAAAATAAAGAAAACACATTGAATGAGAATGTGTGTCCAAACTTTTGGCCTGTACTGTACATACATATATATATATATATATATATATATATATATATATATATATATATATATATACTTTCTTGGAGTGTGTACACTTCCTGACCCTGTGCCATAAATGTTTGGCTGAAACTGGATTTCACCTGCTCTCTCATGCGCTCTTGGTGGCCCATGATAACCGCAGCATGGTGGGGGTACTTCTGTCTCAGGTGGTCCAGGAACACCTCCTTCTTCCTCTCCACATCTGAGTGCTGCATCATCAGGCTGTCCAGCTCGCTGTCCTTGCTGCCTGCACTGGTGGCGTAGCGTCGAGGCAAGGTGCTGGGTGAGCACGGAGGCGAACCATACAAACCTAAGTCCGTATTGGACAGGAGGCTGTTGTTGGTGTGCTGCTTCTTCTGGAGCAAACGCTCAGCACTGCTGTCCACAGCAGCAGAGGAAGAGGAAGAAGAAGAGGGGACTCTGGACGGGGAGTTTCCTGGATCTGGGCGAGACAGATGAAAGAGGAAAGGAGAGGAAAGAGAGGAGGAATTAAATGGGATTAGGGAAAGGATAAGAAAAGACAAGCAGAGAGGAGAGCATGAACAGATATGAATAGGTTAAGATGTACAGTTACACTGGAATTTTTCCATGTTGGAAGCCCCAAAATGAAAGCAAGATGGAAGAGTTTGAATTTTGAGACCTTTTTTTGTTAATTTTCAATGAGAATGAACAACACAAATCATAACACATGTAATAAAACATAAGTAACAACAGGAGATGACATGACACATATACAAGTCAACAAATACTAAGTAAGGTAGCAAGGCTCCAAGCACCTTGTTTGAGCACGGTATGAGGAAGTGAAAGATTTGTTTTTCTTCAAAACTGGACAGTTGATCACAGCAAGAAAAAAACGGTCTAATTTTTTTATTTGTTCCTCTTACATTATGTTTAATTTTTTTTCCAAATGAGGGATACCAAATTTTGGATCCATGAAGTGGATTTTGGCGGATTTAATGAGTTCCCATGAAAGTAAAAATAAATTGCCGATAGGCAATTAAGGAATTTTGAGAACTTAAAGCAAAATTGAACTTTGGTCAGTTTGTATAGTTACCTGGATTTGATATGAAATATTCTCATGAGTTGATCCATGCTTCCATGGAGCTAATCCAGCACACTGTATTTTTTATCTCATTCACTTCCACAGCAAAACAGCTCCTAAAATAACCTTTTTAGCTAATAAACAAACATGAACAAAGTGGAGTATGCCAGTATAAAAAACAACAAATCCGAGTACCCTTTTTCCCCCTATAATTAGTTACTTGTGTATAGTACTACCACATCATTTTTCCTGGCACAAGACTACTGTGAAGAAGTTTCCTTTCGACACTAGCTGTCAGATCTTCTTTCCAACTTAAATAGCAAAATGACAAGAAGAAAGCCTGGTTTCCTCAAAAAATGGTTGCCAGGACTTGTGTGTTTTTATATTAGCATAATCCGCATTTGTTTATATGATTAACCCTCCTGTCGTGTTCGCGGTCAAATCTGACCGGTGTACAAGTTTTCTCTCCAAAAAATGCAGTTAATTTCATCTGTTTGTCATGAGGTTCCATGACTTTGTTCACACATGGCATCTGAACACATAAAATAAATTTGGAGAATTTTTATTAATTTTTGAATGTTTTATTTAACTTGTATACACCCATCGTGTTCCCGGTCACAAATGACCGGTCATTAGAAATGAATGGGTAAGACTACAATTAGTGTATAAAATAGAGTTAAACACATTCCCACACTCCTTTCCCACACCCCAACATGCAGGTGTCTTTGAGCAGACACAGATGTGTGTGAACACACACACACACACACACACACACACACACACACACACCTTATACCCCTTTATGGCTTCCATGGCAACCCCCACAGGAAAGTATCTCTCTGTCTCTCTTTCCCGCACCCCAACATGTAGGTGTCTTTGAGCAGGCACACACACACATACACACACACACACACACACACACACATGGACACAGACACACACAACTTTGCCCCTTTTTGGCTTCCATGGCAACCCTCACGGGAACCTACCACGGGAACTGCCAACACCTGTCACCTGACACCTGACAACTGTCAGGTGTCAGGTGTCAGGAAGAAGACCCAGCTGAAGTTGTGGTCACCTTTCGGTCCAAAAATGGTCATTTTTCCTGGACCTCATCCCCACCTGAGTGGAACGGTCAGCTTCCATGTGAAAATGTCATGAGGATGACTAACTAAATCATAGTGGTCAATGCTGACGGGAACACAAAAGATGCTATTTTTTTGCCACTATTTAGAAAATTGAAATGTTTTCAAAACAGTGTCCTTGGAAAACATTGAAATGAAGTACTCTGTGATAAATACTACAATATGTTTCATCTGAGTATTTGTTATAGTCAAAATAATATCTATATAATGTTTTTTTCCCTAAAAAACGAATGGTATGATCTCAGGTAAATTAGGCCTACAGCACATACATAGCAAATAGAAGTTCAAAACTTGTCATTTTCACAAGAGCAGAAGTTGATAAAAAGATCTAACACAACATTAGGTGATAATATGTATCATAGTGGATTTATAATCAAATATAATGTTACCGGTCACATGTGACCGGGAACCTCATGAGTGTTAGCCCAAAATGAACAGAATAGGAGGGTTAAAGTGTTATTTTGGGAGCTGCTTTGTCAGTTTACAGAAGTGAATGGATAGAAGTCCAGTATTGTGGATTAGCAGTCCAGGGGAACACAGCAACTAATGAGGATAATATTTCATCACCATGTGGACTCATATCACACCCAGGGAACTATACCAGCCAAAACTCCACCAAAGTCCACTTTTGCTTTAAGTAGCCAGGAATCATGTGATTTCTCTGAGCAAAGGATATCAAAAGGATGAGGAGAAAAAATGTGGAAATGCCCTCTGTAACTGTACACTGTATGTTTTTTATAAAATGAGCTTGTTTTCCTGATGCACTGAGTGCTTGGTAGAACTGGATATCATTGTGGTGCTGTAGCAGTCATTGATAGAGCAAAGCAAAGTTGGCATTATCCTGCAATTATGAAGTGTTTTTTTCCCGCTAGATTGCACATAATAATTGTGATTATTTCTGTCTCTCTCTCTCTCTCTGTGTGTGTGTGTGTGTGTGTGTGTGTTTGTGTATGTGTGTATATCTTCTACCCTATGTGTTAATGCTCAAAGTGCAAACACATATAGCACAGTCAGCCGTGATTGTGTCATAAAAATCATTAATAGGCCTACAGAGGATAATTTTAATTAATTTAAAATCATTATTCTTAATGCATGAATGTGTTTACATACATATATGTGTGAGTGTCGAAGTGTGTATGACAAAAATGTGTGTTTCTAATAAAGAGGGAATAGTATGCAGCTCTACAAATGATGAGAACAACAGAGTTAAGCGAAGGCTAAAAATACAACAAAACATGCATCCATCCGCTCAGCACCTGACAGCACACACACTCATACACACACCTGGGAGACAGATGGATGCTTACTGTACAGTACAGAGCAGTCTTTCACATAGCATTCATTATAACCCTGGTGGTTAGACTAATTTGGGGTTTTGGTGTTTGCCTGTGTGGTTTTGTCCCAGTTTTGGTTGCAGTGCAGACTGCAGTGCTGGGCTGTGGCGGTTCTTATCTATCTGGGTAAACTGCAAACAGTTGTTTATAACTCTGGCCATAGTTTTGCCAGTGAGTGTCGGAAGTGCCAGGGATCAAATCTACAGTTTGAAATCAGGGCAGGCAGGTGCTTGTGCTGTTGTATGTGTCTTACACTGTACTGTCTATTTCAGCAGTTTTCAAACTTTTTCATCTTCCAGAACCTCAAGTTGACCTTAAATCGGCTGTGGACCCCATTTGAAGTGATTTTGCCCTATAGGGGGCCTTATACTACATTTAAATGCATGAAATCTGATCAGCACCACTGATCTGACCTTTAAATATATCATTTTAATCATTAGAAATATAGCTTTCTGGTTACTTATTTATTTACTTATTTTCTTGCTAATTTTCAATTTTGTTATTTTTCATTTTATTTTATTTTATTTATTTTTTTAAATGTCGTTATTTAATTTTTTGCCGTTCAAAAAAAATTTTTCCTCATAATTTTCTGCTAATTTGATGATCACCTTGTTCCTCATGTTTTTATTTGATATCAAGTGAATTTGTGCAGGTGTCAAATGGTTCAACTATTTTGATGTCAGATTTGAACACTGACATTCTCGTAAGTAGGAACGAGGGGTCGGAATTCGCAAACATCTTCATATCACAGATGCCCATTTGATCAGTTTCATGCTCAGGGAGTTATAAGGGAAGATTTTACTTGATTTTAGTTGCTGGACAACTGTCTACACTGAGCACTGGGAGAGGGTAGTGGTGAGAGTGACATCTACTGTAATGCTGTCTGTCATTATTAGATTACTAATTTTCATACATTATTTAATAGGTATAACTTCTAGTGAATTTAATTATAGTGCTGGGGACTTAGTGGGACCCACTGAAGGAGCCTTGCATGTCCTTGAATCACACTGTGAGCAGTGAGCCAACAAAGGGTAAAAAGACACATTGGGGAAGTGAGGCAGACCTGGATCACACTGGTAAGGCTCTCACTTTCTCATTCTTCATCTAGTACATAGCCTTTAAAAGCCATACTGACCTTCATCCAATCAAAATATTAAAGGAATGCACGTTTTTGCAACTTTTTGACAGACTGACCAGTTGGTTAACAATCTTGTGAAAAGGTGGTAATGTATATTAAAGGGATACATAACATAATAATAAAATGTCATTTTTCATTAAAAGTTTTTCATTTTCACCCTTGGGTGCTAAAAATGTGAAATGACACAAACACAGGCGTTACTAGCGCTTGTGTTTTCCTGCCATTGCATGTCAAAATGGCTGCTGTGAAGAAGCTCTGTGATTTTCATATGTAACACTGGTGTGATCCAGGTACAACATAAGCTCAGGTTTCATGCCTGCCTGCTCCTCTCAGCTGAGAACAGGAAACTGAGGCTACAGTTCACATGGCTCACCAAAACTGAATAGCAGAAGACTGGAAAACCTTGCCTGGTCTGATGAGTCTCGATTTCTGCTGGGACATGTGGGCGGAAGGGCCAGAATTCGGCGTAAACTAAATGAAAACATGGATCCAGCCTCCCTTGTATCAGCGATTCAGGCTGCTGGTGGTGTGATGGTGTGGGTGAGATTGTCTTATCACCAGCTGAGCATGGTTTAAACACCACAGCCTGCCCGAGTGTTGTTGCTGACCATGTCCATCCCTTCATGCCCACAGTGGACCATGTTCTGATGGTTACTTCCAGCAGGATAACACACCATGTCACAAAGCTCAAATCACCTCAAACTGCTTTCTTGAACATGACAGTGAGTTCACTGAACTCAAATGGCTTCCACAGTCATCAGATCTCAGTCAGCAGCTTTGGGATGTGCTGGAACAGGAGATTGGCAATGCGGATGTTCAACTGACAAATCTGCAGCAGCTGCGTGATGCTGTCATGTCAATATGGACCAAAATCTCTGAGGAATGTTTCCAGCACCTGGTGGCATCCAATCTCTGCCACCAAGAATTAAGGCAGTTCTGAAGGCAAAAGGGGTCCAACCCAATACTGGCAAGGTGGACTTATTAAAGTGGTTGGTGAGAGTATGTAGCTGTTGCCTTCAGACAACTAATTAGTAAAATACCACTGACAAATGTGTGTATTAATAAGAGAATTGAAGCAAAAATTTCAAAGAAAAGCAGAAGTTACTTCGCCTAGTAAGAAGTTACTTTTCTATGCAGTACTTGGTAAAATAATTAAATTACTTTTGAGAGAAGTAATTGTAACTAATCACTAATTTTCAGTAACTTGCATAACACTGATCACAAGTAGGCCTACCTCGCACACAGACACACACATCTCCCTAATCTGCGTGGCTGGGGGCTTTGTATGGACTAAATATGTGGTTGGACAAATAATTACCATCGTCCAAATGCCAATCCACTGTCTCAGACAGGCTCAGTGAACAGCCCCACTGCTGTTTCCTGCTGTGTCAAGTGTAAGTGATGCTGTCCACATTGTGGGGTTTTATATCCACAGAGCTGCAGGCCATCATGTTGACATGCAGTTCTGCACACAGGCATGCTGGATCTGCTGGAATTAATGTCCCGTGCTCTCTTGCATGTTTTTGCTTTTTTTTTTTTTTTTTTATCCCTCTACTGCAAATCATCTTTCCCCCTAAGGGAAAAAAAGATGAACTGAACATGTGTGTGCACACATACACTGTGAAAAAAAAGATATATGAAGACTTATTTTTCAGATATTTTATGTGTTGATTCAGGATATCTGAATCCACAATGAGGAATAGTTTGATTTCACTATCATTTAACTGCTTGTGATAGGCATCTCAATGCACCCTACTTCACAAACATTTCAACACAACAAACTGGACCCAGCATCACTGACCTATCATTTAACTATTATAAATATAGTTTTCTTGCATTTTTTAAAAATGT
>NC_043996.1:2230778-2270778 GCF_902150065.1 Myripristis murdjan
TATGCACTGTATGAATATATGTAGTTATTTATTTATTTTAAATCCTCCAAAAAAGCAGAAGCAATCATTTCACTTTAAAATATAATACAGCATAACAAGAAATCTTTTCATATCCCACAAGTCAAACACTGACAGATTCAAACTCATTCAGTGTCAGCGGCATACTGCTGTATTTCTCCTGTTGCCTTGCTTACAGATCATCCTAACACACAGGCGAACCATGCAACCTGATCTCATGCCACAGTGTGCAACAGGCCCGCCAGTCCACCACAGGGAACCGTGTCAGTGTCACATTTTGCCTCACCGAGGTGTTACAGCGAGCCTCAGCTGCCGGTGAAGCTAACATTAACAAGCACGTTAAAAACAAACTGCGGTTTTGCTTCAACTGAGATTTTCACTCATAGGAAAGTCCCTGTGTTTGACCCATCCACAACCCCACCAATCTACATTACATTACATTCAGATCCTGTTTGTATCCAGCATTTAAATATTACAAAATCATTCTCACTTCATCATTGCATTAAAGCCGCCAGAGCAGCACGTCACAGCAACAGCACGTTGCATGCTAACATAGCCATGTTCAGGGCAGGGCCTTGAATCTCAGTATTCTGCTCCGCTCATCTTAATCTGAACTGACTTAGAAATGGTTTTGTGTACCTAACAAAGCCGTGGTGCAGGTTGGATCATGCTCTGGCGCCCTGTTTTGCTTAGCAAACTCACGTCAGTGGGCCGTTTTTGAGTCCTGAACCAATATCTATAAATCACCTCCCAACCACAGATTTGCTTCTTAAGCTGACTTTGGCACACATCATTTTAAGTTGCAGGGACTCATTTTAATCTCTATATGTTGCAACACAACTGTTGTCGGTGTGGAGTTGAGGAAGCTGGCATGGCCCTCTTCACCTCAGTGCCACGTGGCCCGGCTGGCAGAATGGAAGAGGAATCCAGACAGTGAAGTGCACACAGCTAGACCCACTGAGTGCGACTGGAACCCATTCCTCCCACAGCACGGTTAGACAGGCTGCCTTTCCTCATTCCTTCACTTGACTGTATGCTTAATTAGGCTTAAGAGTCGCATTAGGGGTATTAGCAACATATATGGAATGAGGTATTACCATTTCTCTTCCCGCAGCCATGACTCAGACTCTCACAGATTAAAATACTTTATTCTGAAGTGAGATGGCCACCATTTTGACATTGTGACAACTGTTCCAAGATGACTGACTGAAGAAAGGTTTTAGCCTGTGGTGGTTTCTCTACCCGGCCTAATTCAGCCAGAAACTAGACACTTCATTCCTCTTTACCTCATGCTCTCTATGGTTTTTTAGATGCTTTTTATGTAGTAACCACAGTTTTACCACTGTAAAGTACAGTAACTATCATTACTATACTCCATGGCACCATGGTACTCTATGGTGACTGTCCAAACTGTAATACTGCCATAGTTTTATGAAGGTATTTTATTGTAACTATGATTAATTGTCACTAATACTACAGAATAACAGTGTTTTCACCACCAAAAAAACATAGTTAGCATAGTATCCTTTGCCATCGTAAACCGTGATTTGTGAAAATTAATCTTCATCATGGTGTGGTAGAAGTAATTTGGACAAATAAAAAAAAATAAATAATAATAATAAAAAAAAAAAAAAATCAAGAGGGCTTGGCGACCATCCCATGGCTCTCTGGCAGCCAACTAAAAAAAAAAAAAAAAAAAAAGAAGTAATTTGGACAAATCAACTCTATATTGTGTAAAGGACTGGGTGTGTACTACAGTAACTAGTTAACTATAACCATCAGTCTTCATACTGTAGCTGTGACTGTACTTGGTTCAGTTCAGTCCACTTTAGTTTACTGTCATTCAAACATGTTAAAAACATGAGAGAACAAAATTCATTACCCAAGTGCAGCAGCGCACAGAATAAATAACATTATGCAGTGAAATAGCTAAGATAGAGATAACCAAAATACTAGTTAAGTAAATAATAAATAGAACACATAGTTAAAAACCAAGCAGCATGTTAAAAAAGAAAAGTAGTGCATCAATAACCACATGCAGTCGCTGCAGTACAGAGTGTGGAGCCAGGAGCCTCGCGGCCTCTGGGAAGAAGCTGCACTTCAGCCTCGGTGTTGTGGCCTTACTTCAGGACTTACTTCATCTGTGCTTCGTTTTCATCATGCTTCGTGTACATCAACATGTGGCTAAATCTTTTACATAATAACGACACTGTCTCTGCTGCCACAAAGCAGCATGGTGCCGCACAGTGCCTCCCTGTTCATAATGATATGAGCTGCGTTTGCCAGCAATTTAGCTTCATTAGCCAGCAGCTCAAGTGGCCTAATGGTCCCTCATTCCTTCATTCTAGAAGCAACAAAGACAACAAACAAGGAGGTAATCAGAGAGCAGGGATCACATTCAAACAAAATGGTGGTGAAATATCCTCATTAGTCGCATTACTTGCTTCCGTATTGCAGCAAAACAGCTCCCACAGTAAAATTTTTGGCACGGAAATGAACACAAACAAGGAGAAGATGGCAATATAAAAAACAGTGACCATTTAAAAAAAAAAATTATTCCTGTATTCCTTTATGTGCTAAAAATGTTATTTTGGGACCTGTTTTGCCATGCTATGCAAGTCAATGGAGATATAGAAGTACAGTACATAAAGATTTCACCTACAATTGCAAAGCAGTGATCATAGTTTACAGTATCTGTGCAGGGCTGTCAGGGCAGCTGATCAGTGCTAAATGTTTCAGTGAATTCAGAACTCACTTCCTGCACCGTAATCTGTCTTGGGACAAAACTCTGCTCTAAGTTTCAAGACATGCTTTGTGGGAGCTCAAAATCACCCAGAACAGCAACGACCCACTAAAAAAATACATTTGTTAGTTATGGTATCATTCATAACCCCAAGCCTGACACAAAATCAACCACTTAACAACTCCATATTCAGACTGCTCCAGCTGGCCCCGTCAGCTTCAGCTACAGCCATCAAGTTCACTCTCAAAGTCCAAAGTCATTATTTATTTATTTATTTATTTACACTTTAGATGTAGGAAGCGTTGCTTTGCTGCATTAAAAAAGAGAAAAGGCGATGCCTCAAGCAGTGCTCAGACATACTTATGGCGCTTTATATAAAAAGCAAACACTGCAACAGTTTCACATCACATCACATTTCACATCACACAGGCTTACAGCCTTGCCAAGTAAGTCACCACCTTCGTCATACTCCTCCTGCACCACACACACACACACACACACACACAGGGAAAGTCAGCAAATCATGACATGCCATAACAGCCTGTTCACGTCCATGTTGACTCCCTGTCCGTCTAAATGGCAGCAGTTGACAGCTTTAGACAGCACAATCGTTTGGTTTGGTCCAGTAGCTTTCTAATGTGCCCACAGCACGTTATAATGGGACCAGCAAAATCCTTTTATGTGTCCCACTTCACTTATAAGCCATGGATATCCATGGCATCTCCCTCTATCACAATGGTGACAATGATACCAGGTGTCCAGTTCAACTGATGACTCCATTTCATTCAGCGTCTATTTACAGGCAACATTTTTGGGCATTGGTTTTGTCCCGTGTGCTGTTTTAACAACAGCTGGTCTAAGACAAAATGTAGGCATGTCAGTGATGAGGATGCTTTCTGATTTGACATTCCCCATTTGCAAGTTAAGGTAAAACTGAAAGGGAAACCTAAATCTGTCTCTGTCCCCCTAAAAGGTGTCACTACACACATTTGCAACATGAGATTCCCAGTCACCGTTTTCTACTATTTTGTCATTGTTATCACAATCTCCTCCTCAGCATCTGGACTCTGAAGGGACTTTGCTGTGACTTGGGCCAGTTCAGAAGAAAACAATCTCATGATTCTGGGCTTAAATCAGCAGGATTTCCTTGTTCCTAAATCCCACTGCAAAGTAGAGTTTGATGAGGTCATCAGCTGCAGGCCTGAGACACGGCGAGCAGCAGCGTCTGCAGTGTGAGGCTGATCCAGCTTTGCAAAATTAAGCCATGTGCCTCCTTGACCAAACAGTAAAACAACTATTTTATTTACTAATTTATGGCCTTAATATGCTGCTGTAGATTTATGACTACAAATGCAAATATTTTCTGAGAAAACTGTTTCCAGTTTGGCCCAAAGGATTGCCTAGAGATAATCTTCTAACATACAAAATATTTCCTGCACTACCACTTTGAAAAAATTAGTTCATGCTGAAATAACACCAAACTGTTAAGCCTTTGACTTTGAAAAAAAGCAAGTCAGGGCAAAACAACTGACAAATGCTGTTGAGGGTTAAACATTTTTAAGCCAGACTAACTTGTTAACAACAGATGTTTTGAGTCAAACTGATATCTGCTTGACAAGGAAAGAGACAAGTGCTTGGATTCATAAAGCATCTTAAAGGTGAAATGTGATATTTCACTTCCCTGTAGCTGTTCTGTAGGACAGTAGTGGTGCTATCTTCCTCTCATTGTTACTGAGTGCTGGATGCTGGCTGGATGCTCCAAATGCTAACTGTTAGCCTCCTGCCATTGAAGTGGACTTCCCCCCAGCTAACATTCTGAAAAATAATCACCTTAATCTACTCAAATGTGATGATGTATAACAATTTTCACAGGCCAAAATGGTATAAAAAGTGTTAACTGCTTTCCCCACACACACCCAAAAGAAGAAAATAACAGCAGAATTATTTTCTTGTGTGGTCTAAGCTCTTTGTGCTGGTCCTGAGTTGCAGTTACTATTTTCATATGAAAGTTGTCCTAATTGTGTGTCAATATGTGGCAACAAATTCTAGAAATCAGAAACAAGATCTAAATATAATTATTACCACTGGCTTTATTACTACTAGATTGAACACTTTTTTATTGACTGAGTGTTTACAGGTCAGAGGCCATTTCCCCACTGCCTCTGTAACCCTTACTGAGTATCTCATCATTTACTGGACATTAGATTTTGTCACTGTATGATAACCAGTGTTGGGGTTGCTGCTCAAAAAAGTACTGTATTACACATTTCTTGTTACTTTTTTAAAACGTAATGTGTTACTATACTTTGTTCCTCCCTGTGGAAAGTAATTTGTTACACTAGCTGTTACATTACCTTTACAGTGCTCTGCAACATGGCCTGAGATGCACTGTCGCGTAACTGCCAGTTAACAACATAATGTTAAAAACCTGAGATATGCCCACACAGCAGCACAAATCCCAATCCTAATTTGAAGGACATACACAAGATAGAGCTATTTCTTTTCTGCGCATTAATAAAGTAATGGCACAAAGCTGACAGCAAAGCCGGTGAGAAGCAGCCCGTTTGACGCTGTGTTCACAGCAGTGGAGAGTTGTTTCTGGTCTGGCCACATTTTGCGCTCATTCTTCTCCTTTCGCACAACAAATTGTCAGTAAGGTGCACATCTCCACCCCTCAGAGACTGCAGACTGTTCTGCAACTGTTCTACATTTTGTCCTCTCTCCCACACCAACTCTAGCTCTAACAGAAGTGACGACTGGCGAGAGGTCAGAGGTCAGACGACTGTTGTGCATGAAGACATCTGTTTTTTTTTTGTTTGTTTGTTTGTTTGTTTGTTTTGTTTTGTTTTTTTAATATCCGCACATTATGCAGATAATTGAAGAACTTATGTAACTCAGTCAATGCCACAGTTGTTTGATTTGTAACTGTAATGTGATGACTGAATTTAGGAATCAGATCATGTTACATTATTGCATTACAGTCTAATGTAATGTGATTACGGTAACCATTATACTGTAAATTTGCACATTGCCCACATCTATGCACATTGTATACATCGATGCACACTGGTTTTTTGTTTTTTTGCACATTGTTTTTTTGCACATTGTTTTTTGCACATTGGGTACTTAGATCTTTAGATCTCGAGTGTCATCTTTTATTCTTTATTTATTTATTTATTTTTATTTATTTAATCTTGTACTCTGTGGATACTGCTGAAAACTGTGAATTTCCTTCGGGATGAATAAAGTATCTATCTATCTATCTATCTATCTATCTATTACTTTGTAACACGTTCCCCCCAACACTTATGATTACACAGGAGCGGTAAATTCAAGTTTAAAAATGAGCGATGGCTCTCACCTTTGAGTTGGTGTGTTCTCCTCAGCTGTGGTTTTCATGCAGCTGCTCCAGTACATGCAGAATGTTGACTCCCTACTCCCCTTCAGCACAGCCCTATCAAACACCGCACTGACACAGCTCACACAGTTCAGGGCACCACAAATGGAAAGTTCAAATATGGAATCCCCACACTTTGTGGTGTGTGTGTGTGCGTGTGTGTGCGTGCGTGTGTGTTCCTGAGGAAACACCATTGTAGGGCTGGCCTCACTTTTTCCAGACCTCCCCTCCTTTCCCCCTGCAAGTGACACACTAGGGATTTAGACCAACACACCACAACACATGGGTTATGTATGCTGCTGTAACCCTCACTCAGGTCATCAGTCACAACGACAGTAACCAAGGAGATACTTCAAAAAGTATACGCTAGTAGTAGTACACTACTCTCTGATACCCAAAGTTTTATTTCTAATCTTTTTTAAAATATATTTATTTATTTATTTTACAATTTTTGGGTAATGTTCTTGTAATTTTCTTGTAATTTCTTTTACATATGTGATTATGAATATAGTTTATAGGGATTTTTTTTCTTGTTCTGGTTGTTTTCTGGTTATTTTCTTGCTTCTTTTACTTTTTCCCTGCTGCTTTTCTTCCTTTCTTTTTTGGTAATCGTTTTTTTTTTTTTTTTTGTCACAATGTCATTTTATTTTATTTTTTGATTTTTGGATAAATGTATGGCAATTTTATGGCAATTTTCTTTTAATTAAATATTCAGTTTTTGGGGAAAAAAAAGCATGTGAATTTGCAGGGGCTTCAAAGCATCAATTGACTGTGTATTAACCTGGGTAACATGTAGGGAGTAGCAGAGTGTTCTTGCTTAATGTTTCACCAAATTAATAACTTGTGCGCAAGCCCTCCTGTGTGTTTTCAGTTCCACCTGTAGCTAACGCTTCCTGGTTCCTGTTGGATAAAGGAACTTATGTGGGGGATCCACAGAAGAACACTGCACACAAAAGAAGAAAGCCTTGATTCCTTTTTTTTTTTTTTCCAAGTAACAAAACATTTCACAAACTACCAGTGGATTTCCACAAACTCCATCAGTTTCAGAGACTTTGAACCTTTTCAAAACAGAAGCACCATGTTCAGCAGCTTGGTGATGGAAAGCCACTATCATGTCTCCTTAAAAGACATATTCTTGCACTTATTATTACTAAATGATAAGCTGTTTGTAATTTCACATTAATTAGCAGTTGATTACATCTAATTGAATGGGAATCTGTAAGCTCAGACCAGTGTAGTTTTTTTTTTTTTTTTTTTTTTCTTAGGTGAAGCGACCTTTAGTGGTCCTCTAAATAATGGCATTATGGTGTGGTGTTAAGGGGGTGACAAAGTCTGCATCAGGTGGGTCAATCATCATGACTTTGACTCAGCCAACCCAGGTTCAGATCCCTTGTCAAGCCAGAGCACTGTTTGTTTTTAGGTAGCTAACATTAGATAGCTATGTAAAAGATGTAAAAGATGAGATATAGTATCTGATGTAAAACAACTGTTTCCTCCCTATTTACATGACAGTTTTGACCTCTGCAACTCAACACTATACACAAGTAAAGACTGGTTAATCCACATTCCAAACACCAGCAGCCTGCCTGAGGGAAATGAAGGGAATTGGAGATAATCCTTAATTTACAGTCACTCTTTTTGCGCTTCATGTCTCAAAGCATAAAAATCCCTCTTAACATACCCCCTACCCATCATATATATCCTTTTCATGACTGAAGCCATATGGCTTTGACAGAAGCTTTACAGTTGTATGGCAAATCTCTTATTGCCCATGGTTGGCATCATGATGGAGGTCCACTGCAGGACTGGCTCTATGCAAATAATGTCTAAATATAGGTAAGAACCAGGCCAGGCAAACAGATACATGAAGAGAAGCTTGTAGTGGTGTGGCTGCTGATCCATTTTGTAATGTTTTAAGGAAAAGATGGTAGAACTGGTTCCAAATGTAACTTCATGTGACAGAGTAAACCCTCTCCTCCTAAATCGTAAGCCAAGATAGCAAAATATTCTAAATTCAACACTGAATTACTTTTAAGAACAGTGAGATTAAAAATGTGACATTTGATCATCAAGTATTTGTGACATTTTAAACACTGGCGGGAATAAATACATAGGCCTCATTAAATTATTAAATCAAAAGGAATAAAGTTACACTCAACCTATGGCCCACAAGTCTGTGGAGCTCCAGAGAGGTTGCAGAAACCCATGTGTATGTTTTTTTGTTTTGTTTTGTCCACATAATATAGTAGTTTGTGCCCACAAAAGACTAAATTGAGGTAGGCTGCAGATTTTAAATAAAAATCTTAAAATTGGCTGAACATCAGAAAATGTATCTTTAACAATCTCAAGACTACTCTGTGATGGTGTAGTGATGATATCAGAAACTGACAGACGTAGGTCTGATGCTGTACTACCCTGATAGCAAACTCTCATCGCACTCTGATCGGCCCTACATCTACGAGAGTGTGGATACCTAAGACGAGCCCATCGGGACCCGACAGGCCAGGCTGGGTTCGGGCATTAATTTAGAAATATGTTTGGGTTTGGCCACACTGGCGTTATTTTAATGAAAAATGATTGACCTAATGTCTGTTCTCGGCAACTTCCTCTATAGTGCTGGAGTTTACATGATGACGCTGAAGGCAACACCTAGGCTATTTCAGGTGGTAAATGGAACCTAGCAATGGAGGACAAGAAAAATCTCAGGCTCGAGTCGGGTTTGGACACAAAAAAAGAATGCCTGTTGGGTTTGGGTTGGGCTTAGTGACTATGCTCCTGTGATGACTGTGTGGGCAGTTTAAATGTAGCCCGAGGCCCGATCCACACTCTAATGTCTACCCACACATCAAATGAACGATTAGACTGTACTCATGCCGCCCCTACAGCAGTTTTCTCATTGGCAAAACGCTGAACCAATGTATCCGTTTCCGATGCCTCTCCTACATCATGCCGATGTCATCTGAAGAACGCTTGAAAGTTGGGCCTCCATACTTATACACAGATAGAATGCCTATGTTGGACCTGCATAGACAAGATGCTTTTTCTGATGTTCAGCTTATTTACAATATTAGATCTTCAGCCTGGGCCAGCTATCTGGATACATGGTAGCAACATAAATACGATCTAATCATTCATCAGAGTTTGAGGTAGACGCAGGGCCAATGAGAGTGTGATGAAAGTGCATTATTGGGGTGGACATCTCAGGAACAGACTCTTGGGTTCTAGTTTGTAATCAAAACTCATAGCTACACTTGTGGGCAGCACTGACCTTTCATAAAAACCCCAATCCTTCCACAGTATTCCATTCTAACTGAGTTGCTTAATACAGTCGGCGTAGGGTTCTCACAACCATGTTGTCAAATGCAATCCTCATACACAAAGGTCAAACAGTAAGATCATGTGTGTATTTTGACAGCCAAGCCTAATGCATCCTTAACCACACTAACAGCTCATTTATTTACATAATGAATTAGAAGTGACAGAAAGGGCTAGCTACAGCGTTATCAGACTTTTCCTGGCATATTGAGTTCAGTAGTCCGACAAACACATAAGAGATCTCATGGAGGGAAAAGATTCCCTCATACAACGTGAAGCGCAAAACTGACATTATGAGCACTGGATGACAGCCACAGTCATCACAGAGTATCATGCTCATTCTGCTGTCCAATTGGTGAAAAAAATAAAAACGAAAATTCAACTCATCCATTGCAGGTCATTATGCAAGATGTGACATTAATGTGTGCCGAGTTTCTCTGTGACCCAAAGCTCACATTTTCATCTCCTAACTGATGACAATTTGTGTGCCAGCACGCTTTATGTTAAAAGGTCATGGTGCATGCATTCACATCCCTTTGATAGTGTCCACTTCTACATGCTCAAAGCTTCCTGCATTGGATGATCATATAATTACATTCAAATACTGTTTTTGTGCCTCTTACTAAAGATATTAACATTATACTCCCAGTCAGTAAATTTAGGGAGGGGGGCTTAATTACAACTGTCAAACTCACAATAGGAATATGAAATATTGAGTATTACAAATAATCTCAGATTTGCATGTTAATGCAATTAATACTTCTTTGCTAAAATTAAAATTAATAGTACTTTTGCAACATTGACTTCTGTTTACATGGACTAAATAATGCAACTATCACTCTTATACTAAATAAGACAATAGATTAATAGATTTTTCTGTTTTGGCTGCTTACACGACTGCTCCATTCATTTTCCCGTGGTAAAGCCGGGCCTGGTTTGGCCTGGCTTTACCAAGTGCAACATGAGATATGTCTGTTTACACAGAAAATATGCAAGATTTTTTGTAAGTCATCTTTCCGAAAGTGTGACTTCTTGTATTTACCATAAGTCACTAAAAGAGCAAAAGCCATGAGGCAGTTGGATTGCCATTTGTGTCACAATCTGCTGCAAAAGCCCAAATGTCATGGTGTGATTATGGTTTGTACATGGCTAAAATACCCTTCAATAACCTGACTAAAGTTGGAATACTCCACGTCTTACTCTGACTATGACCTTATTCTGGTTAAGGTAAGCAGAAAGTCCTGTTTACATGAATATTTCTTATCATTCTTATTCTTAATAAGTATTGTCTTAATCGGGTTAATATCAGTACATTGCAGTCCATGTAAATGTATCAGTGTGGCACAGAGAGCACTGGGACAGGGGATTAAAAGGGGGAGGAGCGGGAGGAGAATGAGACAACAGAGTAGAGGTGATGATGGAAAAAGAGTCTTTTTCTCTGTCTTTACCGCCACTGTTTCCTGTTTTCAGTCCTGTAACAATCTCGCTTTTTCTCTTTCATATACTCCCTACCTCTTGCCCTCATCCTCTCTCTCTCTTTCTCTCTCGTTGACAAAGCAGATCTGATTGATCTAGTTCACTTGTGGCCTGGAGGTAAATCTCAGCTCACCACTACACTAGGCAGCACTATGTGGATACTTGCTTTACAACACGGCCTGCCACCCAGCCACCCAGCCAGCCTGTCAGTCAGCAGCCAGCTAGTCAATCAGTTAACCAGCCGCTTAAAGGAATAATCCGGATCATCTTCATATACATAAATGCTGCTGTTATTCGACCAGTAGTCTGCTTCTGAAAGCTTTGATAGTTGTTATAATGCCATCTTCACATTAATTAGAGGGATACAGTCAGCATATTGTCTGCTTTCTGCATGCAGGAGTGATTGTATTAGTATCAATATGAGTGATAATTTAGATTTTTATTTGACATCATATTATTTTATTAAGACATCATTTGCTGCCTTGTTTGCCACCACATATTTTCTCAACTGGTATCAATAGCTGACATCATATAGGCTTTGCTCTGCACAACTGCCTAATGTCAGGTAGCTCTTTCATGGGGCAAATCCAGTGGTGGCATGGAAGGAATGCCTTTTACCTTTAAACTTGGTTTGGAATGAATGGAAGAAATAGCAGTTAGCAGGAGCAGCGACAGCTATCATGACTGAACAGTCACAGAAAAGAGCGCCACCTACAGAAAATCAAACTCCATCAACAGAAAATTCAAGAAAAACACGTCACAATACCGCCCACACTGTTTGATTGACAATCTCTGGAAACTGCAACAACACCACAGCAATGAGACCTTTGGGCTCTATGTTAACAATCTCAGCACACAGTCTGCAGGGCATGGACCAGGTGCATGTAGGGCATGTCCACTTTTGCTATTTTAATGGTGGAGAAAAGGCTGGCTGCACCAGGCACCTGGCATTCAAAAGGGCTGTACTTATTCTCTTAATTAAATCATGGGTGTGTTTTGAGTGTTTAATGCAGTAAACCAATCAGAGGGCCATCTCCCATTCCCTTTAAAAGCCCCACCTCCCTTTAAGAGGTGTATTGCTATTGGGTAATTCCATGTCATTTCAAAAAAATGCCCCACGCACTTGGGTCTCACAAAATTCTGAAAAATTCACCAGTTGTTCCTTATGTATCCAATAGGCACACTGTAAAATTTTAGTTTGCTCGGATGGATACTTTTTGAGATGAGTCCAGGAGTATGTGTTGATTTTAGTGCGATTTTGGCACGTCCTTATTTTTCCTCCATTTTCAGGTGTCAATATCTCAGGAACTGCACCACATAGGAAACTGAAATTTGGTACGACAATACACCTCCACCTACTCTCTCAGAATATACAAAAACATCTGTCATACATCATAACTGGTAGGCAGGCCAGCCCCTCAAAAATGGAAAAAAAAAAAATTACACGGGTTTCATGGTCGACCATGTTTGGGCCTTCAGAAAACAACTTTGTATTTGCTCCAGCTTCTTGATCCCAAACATGGGGCTAGTTCACCACTTGCGAATATTGAAATTCCTCAATATTAGACTATTGTAGCTTGCTTCTGTGTCTTATATTCATTTATTTTTTATTATTTGCTCATTATTAACCTAAAATACAATGACCATTGCATCAGAAATGCATTTATTTGTCAAAACATCAACATTTTCATGAACTTTTTACCAAATCTCTTAAGCTGCACATTCATACAGTTTGGGTTTTCGCTTCTAAATTTCCACAGTAAAGTACCCACTCTGAATTTCACCACACATAAAAGCTCTGAAAAAATCAGAATTTACAACTGGTGAATTTTTCAGAATTTTTTGAGACCCAAGTGCGCGAGATGTCCTGAAAATTTGGTGAAATGACATGGAATGACCCTATTGCAAGTTTCTAAGTAAGAAGGAAGGCTTCTTTGCAGAGGAAATGGATCTGTTAGTGTATGAAGTGGAAGTGCATGAGCAGATCATCTACGACAACAGCAGGACGCTCCCTGAGGTGAAGCAGCGTCCCTGTGTGTGGAACAGGCAGAGTGGACACACGCTGGCGCCCCCTATGTAGGCCACCATTACTATCATGATAATGAGCTTCAAATAACAGAGAAAACTGCAGCACTGACTTCAGAGCTGCTGTTTCTTGCTCGGTTGCGCAACCACTTTAAACTGCCTCAAGATAACAGTGCAGCAACAATGTACCTGACCACAGCTCACTTTAAGATCAACACGCCCATGGCCGCTCACATGGACACACATGTATTTGCTATTTAACCCTATAAAGCCATTTGTATCATATATGATACACGTTATCAATTCACACATTTCATTTTCAGTTTAATCAATACTTGACCAAAATACTGTTGTATACCTTTGAACATTTCCCCTGCTCACCCTGGACCATACCATTGGCACTTCAAGTACATATCATATATCATACACCAGAAAGGTTGTGTAATAACAAGTTTTTTTATTTTTTATTTTTTATATATATTTTGTTATAGGACTAAGTAAAAGAAAAAAAAAATTCAAAAAATTGGAATTTTCTAACAATTCTTTCATAGTTCAGGCTTTATAGGGTTAAACAAGGTGGGAGCTGGGTGGGAAAATGACCACTGCGCTGGTTAGAAACTAGTAAAGACACTGGCACTGTGCTTGGCGTCTCTTTGAATCGGGTGTAAGATAGGGCCCTTTGTATCCTAGTGTTTCTCTGGCTTTACTCTAGTACACTAGCAAGCCACAGCTGTTTGTGTTTGAGGGCGTATTAGGCTAGGTGGCTACAGTTTGTGTCTAACATATTTGCACTTACTTTCAGGCACACTAACAATTTCTGTACATTGTGTTGTCCAGATCATAGTAAGCTAACAGAGATGGGACATATAATTTGAGAACTTTCCCATCTTTGTCTTTTCCGTTGGAAGACAAAATGGAATTGGACTGGGATAATTTAAGAGCAGGATTTTTGCCCAACTGGTGCTGGCCCTCCTGCTGTGACCATAATGCTCCTTTGCATAAATTTAAACTTTAACCAACTTGTTTTGTTTGTCAGTGACTTCAGCACTTACAGAACCAAAAACATTTTAAAAAATCCTTGCCTGTGTTAGAGGGCTGTGCAGGGCTAAACAAAAGAGAGGTTTGATAGAATTAGATGAAAGATGTTGGACGGCAGAGAATGGGGGATTTCTCGCCTTGTGTGTAGAATGTAGCGTTGATAGGGTTTGATGTGGCACAGCTAAAACATAAGGGACAGTGGAAACTCACAGGTCTCCAGGTCTGCTAATCCTTTGCAGGCAAATGCTTTTGTGTCCACAGGATTACACTGAGTGGATAAGATTCCTGCCTCCAGAAAAGCACAGTGTCCTGGAAAACCCTTTCCATTTTTGTTTCCCTTTTTATATCCCTCCAACACAAGGATGGATTGTGTTTGTCATGTTGGTTTGTTTTTATGTAAATCCGTCCACCAAGATGTGTTCACAACGGCCTGACAGAGCCAAGAAGCACATACAGAATGCTATGGGACAAAAATGACCTTGAAATAAGAAAGTAGGCCATGGCACGCCGGTGAACACTGAAGTGATGCTGCTTCTTTACTATGACACCCTCTTCCATATGCATAAAATACATATTAACCACCAAAGCGTCAGCTGTGTTGTAATTTTTCTGACAAGCCACTGCTGGAAGCATTAATGGCTGGGCTTATTATGAAAAAATAAAATACAAATACAAATAAAAACAATAACTGGTGATTGCATCCACTGTGCACCTCATGAATAATCATCAAAATCAAATCAAGCAGACAGATAAAAAAAAAAACTGAATTTCTCAGAGAGTTTCAACTTTATCCTCATTTGTTCCTCTTGGTAATAAATTTTCATTGTAGCCTATAATTGTTGCTGTTTGCTCGCTGCTAAATTTGAGACCTGAGCCATGAGTTTGCTGTTATGATGCAGGTAGATCAGGAGATTTGACTTCATGTTTCTTTTGTTTATTTGTTTGATTGACTGATTTTCAGATTTACAGTTAACAACAATATCCATAAGACCAGAGCAGTGGGAACACTTGCACCTAGAAAAAGTCAACTAACTGGGGGATGATGTGGAAAAATAAATTACCATAAATTACTATCTATCTGTCTATCCATCTATCCATCTATCTATCTATCTATCCATCTGTCCATCTATCTATCTACACCCAGACATAAAGAAATATAGACCCTCCAGAAAAACGCGATTATGCACTCGCATGAATTCCCGCTTAAATCACCCAAATGTCGTTGATTATGCGGGGGTCAATTATTTTCCAAAAGGGCGCATAATCCCCGCAATAATCGCAAATTCCCGCGGAAAATATGCGAAATATGCGGGTCTCGCTTGATTTCACAATTTCCGCATTTTTCCACATAAAATGAGAAAAATATAACTAAAATAAATAAATGGAGTTGTGATGTTTAATATGCGATGCTCGGCCCAACGTCATCAGCTCGCGCATTCACAACACAACACAACACAACACAACAACGAGCTAATGGAAGAACGGCGCCCATAGGAGAGAGAAAAGATGATATTGCACTGAACAGGGTTCAGATGGTGCAGTAAGGCTCTTAAACTATTTAGACCTACAGGTTTGGCTCATTGAGAGCTGTTATTTTTAGAGTTTAGAGCTGATGTTCAACAGTTGAGTTTAAATTGTTTTTGAAAACATTGTAGCAGATGGTTTGTTCTATCGCAATTTATACTTCAGCTGGAAGCATGTTTTATTTTTGACAAATTTGTGATTGAGGAATGTTTAAGCCATGCTTAAGTTGATAAAATAAAATAAATTAAACATTACCAGCACTTTCTGTAATGTAGCTTGCTTCTAGTATGCCTGTTTATCATAGGATATCTCTAAAATTGATCTTTTTCATTCAGTAGTAGTAACAGGGTGTGGGAGAAGAATCACCTTTTTTTTTCCAGTTCCCGCATATTTCACATCTTTTCGCATATTTCACAACTATTTGCATACTTTGCAACTTCCCACAATTTCACCGCATAAAATGACATAAAAACCCTGCATATTTAATCGCATAATCAAGGATTTTAGTCCGCATAATCAAGGATTTTTGGCCGCGTTTTTCTGGAGGGTCTAGAAATCCTAGGTTTCAAAGAGTTACTTTACAAAGGTAATTAGTCATTTTTTGGATAGTAAAGTGCAATATTGTTATTGAAACTGAACCAGTAATTTGATATCTTATTGACTAGGAAAAGTGTCATAACTAAATCTTTACTCCACTCCGCTTATTATTTTTTAATGGTTTATTGACATTTTTATCATTATGTGCTTGTCTTTCGGCATATATATCTTATTCTCTTGTATGATTATTCCACCAAATTTTGGCCTGTAACTCCCATTCCCACTTATCAATTTTTCACAATTCCAGTTTAAATGCAATTTTTGGCCTATTACAAATGAATTTTGAAACTTTTGCAAGGCTCTATGTCACATAAATTTTGTGATACATACGCACAAATAATATGACAAATGTGTGGCTTGTGGAGCAAAGGTGACGTGTCAATTTTTGGAGCAATTAGACTTGCCAGTTTTTCACAATTGCAGTTTAAGTGTTATTTTTTTGTGGTGCTGTACACAGTAATGGTGGAATGTTTCGAGGGGGGCGCTAGAGAGCAGGTCCCCTCTCACTGACACAGACATACACATATGGCTCTGTATCTCTCCTTATCTGTCTCAGGGGCCACTAGCACTGCTGCCAATCCCAGCAACCCCCCCAAACACCATAGCAACAGCCTAGCAACACCTTGATAAAAAACAAAACACCATAGTAACTACCTAGCAAGGCCCTGGAAACCACCCATAACACCATAGCAACCGAATAGCAAAATCCCTTGACACAATAGCAACCACCTTGCAATGCTTTAACAACCATCAGGAACACCATAGCAACCGCCTAGCAATGCCTTGGCAACCATCAGGAACACCACAGCAACCGCATACCAACGCCCCAGCAACTACATACAACACCATAACATCCGCCTACAAACACTATGGCAACCACTACAAAGACTATAGCAACCATGTAGCAACCACGAAGAACCCCATAGTCACCACCTGCCAATCTCCTAGCAACCATTACATATACCATAGCAACCATAGCAGGCAAAACAACTACATACCAGACACACCATCACCTACAAATGGCATGGCCACACATTTGGCAATGTAAACGTTTGCAAACGTTTCCCCCATTTTGTTATTTTTTATGTCTTATTTTTATTTTCTGAATCTAGTGTAATGTAAAGTGTGTTGAGACCTTGCTGGAGATAATGTGCTTTAAATCAACACTGATTTTACTTCCAGTAACTTGTCAAAGGTATCAGGTTGATTTAGCATGAACTAAACAACATCTTATTCAATAAATGTTGAGGTTATTGTTATTAATGGGGATAATTATGTATTTCCACTGACTTGGTAGTGTTAGTGATCACCCTCATGTTGCCCTAAAATCTGAAAGCTGTTCCTCTCACTCTCTCTTTCACTTGTGTGTGTGTGTGTGTGTGTGTGTGTGTGTGTGTGTACTCACTACTACTCACCCATACTGATGAAAGAGAGAATGGTGAAGGGTAAGACAGAGAGCATGTTTAAGAGAGGGAAAATGAGAAAGCGTGTCCCTGAAAATTCATCTATAACTGCTTATCCTGCTAAGACAAATAAAGGCCAAAAACTAGATCCTCTGTCAAACTCTATACTCTTGGTACATTTTTCAGCCAGTGACCCTTGGATGAAATGCCATCGTCTTCTCACTTTGAGGAGCTATGTAACACATCCAACACACACACACACACACACACACACACACACACAAATTTGGTATTTTTGTACTGAGCACAGTGAAAGCTGGTATGTTGTGCTGATATTGAGTGTCTTTAAGTCTTTCCCTCAGAATTGTACAGCAACAGCAATTAGATTCTCACAGTACACTAAAACTGTAAATGTGTGAAATTATTTTAAGGTTAGTGATTCTTTAAAGGGATAGTTCCCTCATTTTGAAAAATTAGCTATTATTTAACTCTGTGTTTGACTCGAGTTTGATGATGTGGAGTAGATGAACACAAAGTATCACAAGTGGGCCTACAAATATTTTCTTGTGCAGTCTAAGTTGTCAGTGCTGGTCCTCAGTTACTACGGTGGCTGGCAGGTGTCTGAAAGGTAGATGAAACTAGTGTGATGGGGGAGTGGAGGAAAAAAGGAAGCTAGCCTCAACATGACTTGCCAGCATGTGTACATGTGTATGAAGAAAACAAATGAAAGAGAACTCAAGCAGTCTACCTCTGTCTCTGTGGTGGCTGCTGCTGCTCTGGTGTGGAGTGATACAGCAAGTGCAGAACTTACTGGATCTTTATTGACGTTGATAACAGGAAAAATACAGTTACAAACAGTAATTTTAACAAAACTATCATCTGTGTGCACTAGTACCCAACACTCAGTAACAATGAGAGGAAGACAGCACCACTACTGTGCTACAGAACAGCTGGGGGGGAGTGAAATAAAGAACCAACCAGCAACCCCCAATCACAAACCTGCTTCTCTAACCTCGAGATTTAAAAGGATCAGAAACAAAACTTTCTTCCCCTGTGCTTTCCATTCTAGGCAGTAACATGATTCTCATTTGCAACAAACTGATATAGCTGCATGCACAGCTCCTATGAATATAAAGAAGTTCTGGAAATTATGATTCATATTTGTAAAGGACTAAATATATAGCATGCATTATCAAAATATACTCTGGAGATCAAGTCTGCAAGCCAAGCAGCTGTTTCCCAGGGCTCTCTGTGCTCAGTGAGGCGTGCTGTAGCAGATTTTGACTGTAAGACAAAAAATGAAAGAATGAGCAGATGAAAGAATATAGAAACATCATGAGCAGAGTGTAGGGATGCAGAAGAAGCTGCAGGGGTTGGGAATAGGACCGGACAGGAGGGAGGGATGGAGGGATGGAAAGACGTCCGAGATGAAATTGTGCTGCTGCTGTCAGAACAAATCACCTACAAGGAGAGCCGCAACAGAAAATCAGATCACACTAGTAAGAGCAAGGAGGGGAAAGGGAGAGCAACGGCAAGAAGAGACGACAGAAAGGCGCAGAGGGAGGGGGAGAGAGAGAGAGAGAGAGAGAGAGAAGAGAGAGAGAGAGAGATGAGTTGAAAACGACAGTTACGCAACTATGGAGAAAGAAACTGAATACTGAATACCAACCCACATCATTCACAGAGCAAAGCATAACACACCAGAGACAATTATTAGGCCTTCTGTATTTAAACCTGATTTGTTCACTCTAACAATTAGAGAGAAATCCCAGTTGGAGGAATGTGGAAACCATCGGTCAGCAAAGAATCTGACAATCCTGAAAAGTCAGATGCAGTCAACAGATGTGTTGCCACTATGAGCCAATTTTACAACACCACCATTTTCTGTCTTTTTTGTCCTCAAATTATACTGCCGGTCATAGTTTGCTTGTGTTGAATGCATACTAAAAACAGCATAGCCATTCAATAAACACTGAATAGTACAGGACACATCTAACACAGGACAAGACACAGAAAAGGACATGACAGGACACAAAGAACAGGGCTGGACGGGACACAGTGGCTGCCTTGGGGTTTGAGACCCTCATTAGAGGACAAGACAAAATTATATAGAAAAAGACAAAACAGAGGCAAGTGGGCAGCCAAAGCGCTCAGCCAGTGGTACACCTTTAAGGGGTATAGTCCAAAAAAACAGACCTAAAATAATTGACTTTAACCCTTTATAAGGCACTCATTGAAATACTATTGAAAAACCCTTGACTGTTATTAGTGAACATGACATGACTTTATTACTTTTATAAAAAAAAATTTCAAAAATTTTCATTTTCCTATAGAAAATCAAGGCCATTGAGATTGGTCAAATGCCACAATCATGTGACCTGGGATGTAGAGCGATCTTTGCTGATTGGCTGGGTGAAGACCAAATGATTATTGAACTAACTGAGACAGGGGATGGGCCTGATATGTAAAATTTTTGAAATGACCCAAAATAGTCACTTGCCTGATAAAGGGTTAAAGCAAAATTGGACTTTGGTAGAGTGCTGGGTACCTCAATGAGGAGATTTCAGCACCATGTGGACTCACGTCACACCCAGGAAACTAGACAACGCAACACCCTGCCAAAGTTCAGTTTTGCTTAAAAGCACTCAGGTATTGTACAGAACAAGACCCTACATTACCATGGACTGGGCACAACATCATACAGGACAGAAAACCAAATGACATGGGACAAGACATAAACTGACATGAGCGGTCGTAAAGGACAGGTGAGGACAGGAGCGAGTGCTGTGCTCTGTGGCTGGTGACTGTCAGGGGACTTGTTGTGCTCCCTTGTGCTGCAGTAAACACGAGTCAGCTCTATACTTGTACGCAAAATATTTCTTGACTGAACATAACACTGAGAGCCACTGCTGTCTCCAGCAGGTACAGTATGAGTACACATCAGAAGTGCACCCTCTGACAACATGAAACACACATCATTCCATTACAAATGTTACAGTCATGACTCTGGTAAAACTAACCACTTGTAGTGAAAATATCTTGCTTAATTTTTGCACTCTGATACACCGACCTTAATTCCTCAATATGTTTCACATATTATGGCCAGTAAAGTTTTCTGATTTCTGATAATGTAACTAGGACTGCAACAATATGACAGCCGATGTTTTCCTAGCTAACATTGCCAAAAACTTGCATTTTATAGACTTGTGGCAATAGTGTGGATATGAGACTTGAAGTCCATGACTGACATCATCTCGCTAAAGCGCCATCTTTACATGGATGCCTTTTAGGGATGCATAATAATATTGACACATCATTGGTATCAGTTGATATTGGATTTAGAATGTAATATCAGTATTGGCCTTAAATGAAAATGTGTGCCGATATGACATTGATATGACATGCTCAATTAACAATGTAAAAAACAATTAACAATATAAAAATAAATGTGGCATCATGACAAGAGTAACCATAATAAGATGTTAATTGCACTACAGAAGACACTTGATGTTCTCTGAGAGTATGTGGGGAAAGAAGATGTGCATGTACCTTAATCGACATCTGCAGTCAGTCAAAAGAGATTGAATATATTGGCATATTGGATATTGGCAAAAAATCCAGTATCATCTTGGCTAGCCGTCACCTGTTCTTGTCTTCTGATAAAATCCTCAGCGTGCCGTGCTAACAGGCTAACTTTACTATCAGTGTGTGTCAATTCGTATTCCACTATGTACTTGCGTAGTGTGTGAAAGTGACTTTTTAATCCCCAGCAAAAACCCTGTTGTGGTCAGGAAAACTTTACATGCCCGTATAGCGAGAGCTTCAGATTCTCACAGTGTCATGATGGTTTCTACATCCCGGCAGAGACATTAATCCACACAGGACAGGATATTAAATCACACAGGACACTACATCTCACAGGGCAGGACACTAAATCATCTATACCTCCCTCATTTAGAAATTCTGTCCTCTGCTCCTCTGCCGGTGCACCATACCCATTGGTTAATTAACTCATGGGCTGATTATATGGGGCCTCATCATCCTGTGTTTGTAACACCATAGAACTGCTATACAGTGCTGGATGCGAATCTATAAGTGTTTGAGACGTTATTATTTGCTACTTGAGAGTAAGCAATTCTGTGAGAGAACTTAAGCTTCTCAGATAATTTAGCACACACACACACACACACACACACACACACACACACGAGTAATTGGTGGGTGATATATATATGTATATACCCATGGGGTATTAAAAGTAGAAGAGCAGAGAGCATTTAAAATAGTATAGTTTCAGGGTAATCGGGGGTGGGGAGGCGTGAGAGGAAAGATGAGATGAAAGGGGGGCGGAGAAGAAGAGGAAAGGAAAGAAGGAGAAGAGGCAAGAAAAAGAGGAGGACGAGGAGAGGATTATGGCTGAAAATCCCCAGACTGCTACTGGTGGTGCTCATTGTGCAAATGGAGTGATTACTGGTTATAGCCTAGTGGCTGTTTGTGTATGTATGTGTGTGTGTGTGTGTGTGTGAGTGTGTACTGACAGAGGTACATAGCCTGGCAGCAGCAGCTGGACAAATACAAGTCCGCCGTGGGAAATGTCATTTCTGCTTGTTAAACAGCACACTTTAGCCTGAAGTTGTTCTCCAAATTAAAGATCTTAAAACCTTCAGGGGAAGTGTTCAGTTCTTTGTCTAGAGGCTATAAGCTCCCTGTTGCACCAGATAACATTGATGATAGCCAAATGTTCAAATTAAAATGCTCATTGTATCAATCATGTATCATCATCAGTTTGTCACACACACACACAAAAAAAAGGTTTGGTTTGTCATTTGAAAGTTGGAAAGGAAGACGGATGAGTGACCATGGGGGCATCAGCTAAGAATAAAACAATACAGATGATGGGCTTTATCAAAGGATCAGATTAACACAGTCAGATCATGTAAACTGAGTTTAGAGTAATCCAGTGGTTCAAATCATTTACTCTACACTTTGTAACCTGTAACCAACTGCATATTTAAAGTTATTCTCTAATCTGTACTCATGGATATGGCATATTATTGCAATTCTCTGCAGCTGAAGCTTGCTGCTTTGGGTTGATCTGTTATCAGCTGGAGGGAAGCCTCTGAGTATTTTACCCATATCAAGTGCATTCCTGAGGGATCCACCAACCTTTATTTAATTTCATTTATTATTTTTTGTTTTGTTTGAACCTTGAAATCCCCTGTGATCGAACGCCACAAGAAAAAGACTGAACACTCTCTGATGAAACAATCACAGTTCATGTTGTCATATGTAGCACAACCTCACTGCTGGTTTTACGTCGTGTTCACTTCATACGGGAAGGAAAGTGGAGGTCGGAAAGACTCGCATCGATACGGGTTGCAAATGTCTGTTCATTTTGCTATTTTTCCAAGTACACATCCAAAAGTAACACTATTATAACTGTAAACTGCCAACAAAACCGTAGATCCAGGTGGGGAAAGGTTCGGTTTAGACATAAGAACCACTTGGTTAAGGTTTGAGAAAGGCTGGCTTTGGACACTCAGGGTGGATTCAGACCTGTGGCTCATTTGCTTTGTTCCGATTCAGGGGCGAAATCGATACAATTGTTGCATTTTTCTGTTGGGACGTTTGTGTTCACAAGGCGACAGTCTTTATCGGTCCAAAGTTGTAAACAAATGTAACAAACAAATGTAAAAAAATGTAAAAACATCTTGTTTTAACAACTAAAAGATGTCGAAAATCAAATATACAGCAGAGGAGCTGAGGCGTCTTCATTTAGCGTCACGGATCACTGCCAGAGAGAGGGCAGATGAATTTGCCAGTGATGTTTATGAGAGCGGGGGGGTGTTGTACTGTAAAGTCTGTCAGCACTCGCTGGATTATCTGAGGAAACAGAGCACTGTGGAGCACCTAAAGTCCCAAAGACACGACAACAGAAAGAAGAATGGTTTGGGTCAGTAACATCTACTGCCGACCAGCTGGTTAACAGTCTGAAATCATTTGAAATGTGCCGTCGTCACCGCTGATTTAGTTTCTGTCATGCTGACAGCTAACTCCCAAAGCTAAACTCCATAGTGTGCAACGGTGTAACGTGTGCGTGTGCGGCAACCGTCCATATTTTTGGTGGTTGTCCGTCCGCCCAGCGCCCGCGCACCCATTCTGCAATTTTAATATAGGATTTTCCATGTTAAAAATTGTTATTTTTGTTCAAAATACATTGATTACAGTACTGGATAACTGTCTAAAACCTTAAAAGGAAAAAAAAAAAATCACTCCGCAGAATCCCACAGATTTTCCTCCTTAATCACCACAGAAAACCAGAAAGTCTGCGGATTCTGTGAGTGAGTGGCTATAAGTCAGTTGTGTCGGTTGCTGTGTCAGTTATGTTCTCACTGCATACGAACCGCTCCAGGGCTCGTAAGGACGCGAGCCGAGACCACCCCTTCTAGCCGATCTCGGTCCGCTTGTTCTATCCCGCATCCGAGCGCGATAGCTGTGTTCACATATGTCCAAATGAACCGATCTTTGGGGGGAAAAGCTCCCTGTTTCCGGACAGCTGCTCGACACGAGACAGGTCTGAATACACCCTAAAACCAGAGACTGGACGCAGTCTCAGTCATGTAATGGAAACGAACACTGGTCTCGCCTCAGATTCAAAACTGTGTTGACTGACCCATCCACCACCTTGCCTTCCTCTTAATGTGGAGTTTCTCTTTATATTACCTCATAATATGTGATACAGGCATGAAATTAACTTCAAATAAACTTCCAACTGAAATACATTGCTTAAGGCGTGACTGTCATGAAAAAAAAAATGAAAGGTTTAGGCTTGGGTATAAAAACCACTCGGTTAAGGTTAGGAAAGGTTAGGTTTAGGCAATAAAACCGTAGACTGGACACAGTCTCGGTCATGTAATGAAAACGAACACTGGTCTCGCCTTGAATTTGAACCTGGGTCACCTGAGTGAAAACTGTGCTCGCTGACCCACCTTCCTTGTAAAGCAGAGTTTCTGGGTTCTTTCTATTACCTCACGGTACACGGTACAGGCACGAAACAACTGAAATACATTTTAAAGCCATGTTGACTGTCATGGAAAAAACTGACAATTCGTGTCCATGGAATGAATCTATTTATTAAATCGTGGAGGTTGTCACAACAGGCTGTTACTGAATTGATGCAATGTGCCTTCATGCTCTTTTTTCAACAAACTGCTCAGAAATTCCAAGTATAACCAAACTAAATCACACTTGAAACTGACAAATGTGTTATGTATCTAATTGAGGTTAGGACTTGGAGAAATATATAGTCCAGTAATTTTAGGCCAAAATTGGGGTCAACCTAGGACAAATTGCATCTGTTCTGGCATTTATTCCTTATATTCCTTATTAGCGCATATCAAATCAGATAATGTGTGATATGCATGTGTAAACAGAATAATTCAAAGAACTTGTAATTGGCTTTTTTTCTTGTCTTTGTGTGTGTAATCAACTTGTGAATTTTTACAGTGATATCTGAAAGTAAAATGTTGAACCCCTTTCCCCTGTGTGTTAAAAACAGTGTTTTTTGGTAATATGTGGCCATAAATAGGTGATTTTCAAAACTTTCCACCAATGGGATTTCTTGGGACTTTTTTTCCCTCACTCAGGACAAACTGAGGATACAAAATCAGTTGAGTTTGCTTCTCTTGCAATTTGTCCTAGGTTTTTTCATAAAATGACTGGACTAATAGCTGGCCAGAGAGCTCAGAGGAAAATGATTACTTCTCAAAACCATTTCAGTAGTTGACCCATTGTAATGTAACAACATGCAGCCATTACTTCAATGTCAGATCAGTTAGAGAAAACATGCATCATTAAATAAGGTTAAAGTCTGAAATTTTTTGATCGGCAGCAAAAAGTTGCAACTGAAAGCGAGTCAAGTCTGACTACCACTGCGGCAAGCTACAACAGAACAAGTAAGCACAAACTGTGTGGCCATACCTTTATCATAACAGCTTATCGGACAATGGCCGCAAGGTTAGTCAAAACGGCGGAGTGAGAAGCGCTTTCCAGTACCTCAGCAACTGCTTCTGTGGAAATGCCCTTGAGGAATCCAGCCAAGACTGGCTGTACTGGGACTGTGTGGATGTGCCCTCCCTCCCTCAGGCTGTTGTTACAAGGATGTTAACGTTTCACTTGGCACCATTTTCATGTAAAAACACACCCTTCTCAACGGCCTCGATCTCAAAGTGCGTCTGCAACAAAGAGGAGCATCGATTCGTCACTTCACCGCCTCTTGTGTGGACAAGATTTCCTACTATTGACCACATAGATACTAGAATTTGATTTGGATAAAGGCTGAGAGTCTCAGTCAGTGGATGCTCTGCTCTGCTCTGTCGCAGACCCACTTTGTGATTCAAGATGATAAGACGGTGTATTTCAACAAATAAACCCTGTCTAGTGCAGTTTTCAGTTAAACCAAATGGCGTGATTTGATGGATGGCTGAGTGCCATGTCAGATGTATAGTTTATAATGCTGGAGCAAACTTCGTTCACTCTGCTCTCATTTGGACCCAACAGCAGCTGGTCACTTTTCTTTATCTTCCAACTAATCTCACTCATTTACACATGCCAAGTTGGCAAAAATCACATGTATCTGTCTGTTACAATTTACTGGCCATCACACTATACCCCTCTCTTTCGCTCTCTCTCCTCGCTCCCTCTCTCTGTGGCTTTTGATGTGGTGAGCACACAGAGAGATTAACTTCACATTAGTCAAAGGGAGGGAATGTGATGATACGAAAGGGAATGTAACTAATCAGCAGCAGCCTGTAATCCACAGGGACTAGCCGGGACAATACTGCTGGACTCAAACCGCCAGCTCTGGAATGTATGACAGGACAGAAAAACCTGCAACCACTGACCACGGGAAATCAGACTGAATACTGTACAGACAGACGAGTGTGTGTGAGAAGAAAGAGAGTTTTTTGTTGCGTTTTACAGTGGTACAGTACGCACAGTGGTCATTTCCAAACAGGCAGCAGTGTGTGACTCCTCAGTGCGGCGAAAGCAAGAGTCACACCACTGAAATGCAGGAAAAAGGCAGAGAACAACTTTAGCACCAACTTCAAAAATCTTTCCAGGCGTGATGTACAGAAAACCAACCCCTTTGCAGCGGGAAGATTTGATGTTTCCTGTGATTGAAGTAGAAATAGAACTTTGGTAGAGTGCTGGGTTCAAAGGTTCCCTGGGTGTGATGTGAGGCCACATGGCGGTGGAACATCTTCATTAGTTGCTCCGTGCTCCTCTGGAATGCCAATCCGCTGCCAATCTGAATTTATATCTCTCCATACACTTCCATAGCTCAGCAAAACAGCCCTCAAAATAACACATTGAGGCCATGAACAAAGGTGAACAAAGCAGATTATGCCAGTATAAAAAACAGTGGGTTTTTTTTATAGTGTTTTCACAAGTAATTGTAATTATACACACACACACACACACACAAACAAAAAAAATGGCAACTTGGCTTCGATGTTGTTGACATTGTCATAATCGACTTTGCTGGCATTCCTTTATGTGCTAAAGCTGTTCTTTTGAGAGCTGTTTTGCTGCACTATGGAAGTGAATGGAAAGACACAAATAAGTATTCTGGATTCTGGATTAATTAGGATATTTCACCATCATGTGTACTCATATAATGCCCAGATGTCTAAACCCAACACTGTCAAAATTCAATTTTGCGTTAATGAGCATTTTTATTCAAAAATACTGATTGTGTTATTGGTATTGTCAGAGATGCGGTGTAATTTTTTTTGCTACAGGACTGTAAAACTTAATTTCTTGAGCCTTCATACATGAATGTACTATAAAGGATTTGCATGATAGATCTGTTTCTATATCTAGTAGGTTTAAAGTGTTGCTCTTAGTGCTTAGACATTGACCTTTGACATGTGGCTTGTTTTCTGATTGGTCGGATTGGTCCACTAAAGTTGCTAATTTGATTGAAGCATGCCGTTTGAGAATGGCACTTAAGATCCACTGACTCTTCATCATGTCACCCATGCTGAAATCTCCCTGTTGAGACACACTGGCTTTCGAGCACATCCATCAGCCTAAAGTGGTTTTGGAATGAATGTAAAGCAAAGGAATGTCCTCACAAGTGTAGTCATATTGTATGTGTGCGCACAGAACACGCATGCACAAACATTGCCTTGGGCTCCTTGACTCATTGAAGCACGTGGCTGTAAGAAGTTAGATTAGCTGACTGCATCATACAAAACAGGATTATTTCCTCAGAATAACAACGAGGTAGAGCGTGGGCTGCTACATCTTGCACATTTTGCTTATTTTAAAGAGCAAATGACCTTGAAAATGATGAATCATGCCAGAGAGAAAGAAGTCACTTAGACTGAGAGACAGTACACATGTATGATGTGACACATTTGGAGGGAAATATGTTTTTGAAAGGTTGCTACAATATGCCCTTTACATTTTCTATTTGGGAACATGTTTTTTTTTTTTTTTTTTTTTTTGCATGATTATATCTGGTACTGGTGATTATATGTTATTGCATTGTAGATACTGTATTTTGAGACTAAATAATTAATGCTCTCATTGTGGATTGGATGGATTTTATATTGTTTTTTGAAAACTCACATTTTGCATTTTGTATATTCTAATAAAGACTCATGTTAATGAGGGCACTGGATTGAGCTTGAATAAGAGAAGGCATGGAGGTGAAAGAGGGAGCAGTATCTTTGGTGCTACTAACCAACTGACACACTGACACTGTAACAGGTCTCAGTGCACACATGAGTCTCGACAGCGTGACAGCAACTTAATCAACCTTGACCAGCAGTTTGAGGCAAAAAAAAAAAAAAAAAAAGGAAATTCCATTTGTCTTTTGTACAAGCTGACTGAAATGCACATGTAGTGAAGCAGAGCTGGCATGAAGTGTATAAAGACATTAAGATAGACTTAATACACAAGGATAGATACACAGCTACAGTGACCACTGTGTTTAACTGTCCCCCTAATTTCTATGCAAAATATGACTGATTAAATGCATTACATATCATACTGTATGCCAGACCTGTCAGTGCTCATCAATAGCTTCTTCCATGCACAATAATGGAGACACAGTTTTTTTTTTTTACAGTACAGTAAATATTTGTGAACATAAACAAGAAACCTGGACTGTGTTCCATAGAATTCATTTGCAGTGCATGACCTTTTCAATATGATCTTGAGGTATTCCTTTAAAAAAAAAAAAAAAAAAAAAAAAAAAAAAAAAATTCAAATTCAAACTGGCCAAAGCTCATGCCATATATGGCAAAATGCACTCTAACTAGCCATACAAGTAAACTGCTTTTCACTAAATAGATACAGAAAATTTTATGCTATTTGATGAGTTGATACAATTTCATATATGTATTTTTTTTTTTGCTGTTGTTATTGCATGCTGCTGTAATTCAAAACTTGCTACAGGCTTATTCTTTGCTGTATCCTTATAATTGCCACTGCAGTGATCCAAATAATGATGAAAGTTACAGTACATTACATTGCACTGTGCTGTGTTATACTACCTGACGTTGTGTTTGATTGCAGAAGGTTAAGTTACGGTACTGTAATTTGCACTGCATTATGTTATCCTGTTTTATTATCTAATTTTTGTACCATACCAGTGATTTGGTATGTTTAGTGTAATATCTACAAAGTCTATGTCATGTTTCTGCCAATTGTTTTCCCTAAGCAAGCAGTCATATTTTAGAACTCTGATATCATTTTTCCTGTTTTATCCAGCCATCGGTTTCCTTTCATTCCAACACAATAAGAAAATGAACTTTCAGAGACTTCAAACTTTCTTCACATCAGTATTCTATCACCGTAACAAAGTCCTCTACATTAGTTTTCCTAAAAGCAACAGCACTGTTGAGTTTCGATGACTTGAAATTTGGTGGAGTGTAGCCATCTCTCTTGAAAATTGAGGGATTATTGTTATATTTTGTGAAATCTTATCTCAGTATCCCTGCATGATTTGCAAAGTGGTTTGCTACAGTGTCAAATGTGGGTAAACTGTAGTAAACAGAACAAATGCTATGGTTCTATAAGGTTATTTTGCCTGCCGTATCTTAATTATTGATCAAGAAACAGGTGCTTTACCTTTAGTGGGGTTATTCCCAGTATGCTGGCTGGGGGGTTCCTCCAGGGGTAATGGTTGTGTTTGCCCGTTCGATCCTTGTCCTAATCCAGCTGAGGAATCCTGGCTCTGGTTTGGGTTGTGGGCTGGTCTCTGCACAAGGTTCCCCTCACTGCCTGCCCTCATTAGCCTCTCTCCAACCCGCAACATGCATGACCTATTGCCCTGCAGCTCCTTCCTCAGATTGGAGTTTTTGGACCCTGCTGATGCAGGTCGGCCCAGACGAGAGGAGGACTTGGACATCTTCCCTGCTGGGCTGAGCAGAGCGCTGGTTAGATACTCCAGGATTAGTTTGGGTCTGTCCTCCTCGAGTCCTTCTATGTGGGAATGGATTCTTTTCCTCTCTTCTCTCTGGTTTGTGTGGCTCTTTGTCTCTCTACTCCCTTCTGTCCCTCTTGTTTCTTCTCCTCTGAAGCCTCACTTGTCCTCTTTCCTTCTTTTTTGTTTGAGCGGAATGCAAAGAGTTTTCTGTTTGGCAGCTAGTCCTTGTAATTCTCTACATTTGTCTTCTCTCCCCACGTCTTTTGTCCTCTCTCTGAGCGTGGACGTCCCTCTGATGTGTTTGTGATGAGGAGATGACCTCTTGATTTTGTCAGGTTGTCTCTTTTGCTTTGGTTTGCTCCTCCGTTCACATCCTCTGCTCCACTGCGATTTTCACCATCACATTGCTTGATATGCTCTTCACCCGACTTCTTGCCTTCTTCCTCTAGATTCTTCCTTCTGCTTCTTCTCCTTCTTGTCACAGGCTCTTGTATTTCTCTGCAAGTGTTGACAGTACCACCGGCAGTAATCAAGGTACCAAGCACTAGCTGCACACAAACCCTAGAGGCAGTTCCCTATGTATTATTCCCTCTCTCTATCCTTCTATTTCTGTCTATCCAGACAGTGTGATCTCTCTGTGCAAGGCTAAACTAAACTCTGGGAGGGCTCATTCTCCCTGCTCCCGATCTTTTTTCTCTCCCTCCCACCTCCTACTCTTGCTCTCCCTATCACTCTCTTACTCTACTCTTTCAGATTTGTTCCCTACTTTCTCTCGGTGTCATCCGCACTCCATGTGGCTGTCTCTCTTTCTTTTAATTTCCCTCCCTCTCTCCGCTCTGTCTTATTTTCACCTCTCCCTCTCTTGGTTTTTCTTCAGCTGCCGTTTGCCTCGAGCTCAATGAGGGTCCACATGTTCAGTTGGCTGCACAGTGCCAGGCTGCTGTTGTCATTTTACACCACGTTAGATTCCTGTTGATGTCCAAAACCTTACCATCAGCCTTCACCAGTTGAGGAACTGTCATCTGTCTTGTTTTTAACCCTACACCACTTGCCCCGTGTTTGTTTCCCAGCCTCTGAAATATCTAGCATTTCCTTCATTTCCTCATTGTCCGTCTCCCATCTGGAATCTCTCTTTAACCTCTCCAGCAAGAGATCCTGTCTTTATCCCAAATGCAGAACTTTAAAAGACTCTGGGACCTAAGTTTCCAAGAACTGTAATCCCTAGTACACAGCAGCTACCAACTGGTGAAGGCATGTGATATGCTGCTGAAATTAAGTTAAATAGTATGTTGTTCAGTTACCACCAAAATCCTAGTAGAAGCAAAGCTTGCTCTAAGTCGCTGTGCTACACTTCATTCAAGATACATACAAGATACAAGATACATTCCATTTAAATGATGCCACTTTTGTGAAGAATTTACCTTGTAACATCTGCACATCTCATGGAAGCAGAAAAATATTTTTAAATACTAAGAAGAAATAATTGAGAGTGCAAAAAGTATGTTGTGAGTGTCACTGGAGATTTCTATCAGGAGATGACTTCATGAAGCTAATGTAATTCAGTGGCCTCAAGGACTTCCACTCCCTCTATTGGATTACAGCAGTGTGCATGGGGTTAGTCAGAGTTCTGCACAAGAGTAAACAGACTACCCCGTGTCCCACCAGGCCTTCAGTTCATCCAACCTTCCCATCACCTTACAAACCACAAGAAAATCTCCAAGGCATTCTCTTTTAAAATGCCTTTATTATAATGGCATGATCATCTTAGACCTTTAAAACAAGCAAACTTAGATTTTTAAGTCTACATGTATTCTCTAGCCAAAGGGCATCTCATACAAACTAAATCCGAGTCCAGGAAGCGCTCTTGCCAAATTATTTTTGGATCCTTGCATCACCTTCTTTAGAAGAAACAAAACAGATGGAACATGGTCTGTGTCCTAATACTGCATCAAGAATCAACATACAGTTTGTACAGTCTGTGCTATAGCTTTCAGCTATAGAAAAAAAAAAAAAACTCAACAGACTATCTAACAACATATTAATGAAGTTGTATTGAAATGAATTGAATTAAAGAACCTACCAAGTTTGATGACTGTGTACCTTTATGTCAGCCAGCAGCCAGCAGCCAAGAAAAAGAAAATCTACTTCCCTCTTGGGAAAAATCAGCATTGCGGAAATATTTTGGATACAAGAGAAAAGATAGGTCAACTGACAAATCACTCGCCACATGCAAACAATACCAGAATAAAATACTCCAGAAACATGACAAACCTGGTAAAGCACCTAAGACCAAAACATGGCATTGTAATGTAACTGTGTTAAAGGGGCATAATGATAATATCTCATACTGATCGTAGACCCCTGAATTGAAATGAATCAAAATGGTATCGTGGCTGCTTTTGTGCGAATGTGCAAAGCAGAGGATTACTGCCATGCAAAGAGTGGGAACTTTCAGAACACCATCAGAAAACCTAAGTGACTTTGTTCTCAACAATAGTGTTTTATCTGTTTTGAAAAATGTATAAAACCACCAGTTACCCCGCTGTGTTACCCCAGTTACTAGGGGTGTAACGATACACAAAAATCACGGTTCGGTACGTACCTCGGTTTTGAGGTCTCGATTCAGTACATTTTTGGTACAGTATGGGGAACAAAATGCAAGACATAAAATTTCTTTAAACAAGCAATTTTATGTTTGTTAGCAACTTTATTGTAACATTATACAAAATATAGAAAAAAAATAAAATAAAATAGAATACTGCTGCCAAGTGCTGGTAGTAAGTTTTCCAATAAATATTTTCATTATAAACAAAATATATATAACGTAAGTTTTCCAATAGGTAACATTTTCTCAAATAATCAAAAATATATATATTAAATAAGTTTTCCAATTAATAAAATGTTCTCAAATAAACAAAAAATATATATGAAATATATATTTATAAAAACTCTGATGGCAGTTGTTATAGCTTTGGCCCGATCTGAACTGCTAGGTAGAGGCTGCTTGAAAGCCGTAGTCAGCTGTGTTTGCACTAGGGTGTTTTTTTTTTTCTTGTACCAGAGATATTCACACTCGGATGACGCCATTTCAAATAAAACAGCATGTTTGTCATGTTGCCATGAATGTACCCGATCCCAGCTGAGCAATGTCCGCATTCTGCCTTCGTTTTATGCACTTTGTCTTTGTCCGTTGCAATATTTGACCAGGAAGCTGAAGTGTTCCCAAACAGGAGATTTTAACGACAAGGGACGCTCTTCAGGCTCTAGTTTGTCACTAGTGCCGGTTTCAGTAGCATTAGCCGTGGCCATGACATCAGTGCTCAGGCTTCATGTCATGCTTCAGGTGTAGCTTATTATGCTTCTTCTTCGAGAGATTAGACGCTTCCATGGCGTACTGCTGCCCTCTACTGTTTTGTACGTGTAGCTGCAGGTGGATATGGATAAATGAAAACAAAACTTATGTTCTGCCACCTATTATTATACTCCTGTGGTAACTCACCCGAGCTGCACACCTCTTTACCGAACCCAACGCCCTGTACCGAAAATTTTCAATATGAATACATGTACAGTTACACCCGTACCAGTTACCCCATTGTATATACTGTAATGTTTGGAAATTATTTAAACCCACATGAAACACAGTGATTCTTCTTGACATGGCTCCAGATGAGACAGTAGGCCAGTTACTCTGCAGACTCATGACCTGCCGCTTCACCAGGAAACTGTCAGTGTCACGTTTGGCGTCACCTCAGCATCACAGCTACACACAGGAGCCTCAGCTGCCAGTTATCAGGTCAAGCATAAGAGTTAGCTCATTAGCTAATTAATAGCTTGGTAGTGAAATCAAATTTAGCTTCTTAGCTTGTTAGCTAACGTTACTTGTTTAAGGTAAGGCTAAGGTTAGGGTTAGGTTAAGGTTAGGAAACGTTAGCTAGCAGCGTTAGCCAGGAAGGTAACATTAGCAGACACATTAAAACCAAATCCCGGTTTTGCTTGGACTTGGATTTGAACTGGGGTTGCTCAGCAGAAAGGTAGTGCGTTAGACCCAGCCACCACCCGGTCTACCTCCTGATGTGGACTCCCTTCAGACCTTTAGACTACCTCATGTTACTGCTGCCTCATACAACTGTGTGCTTTTCACGGCTAGGTGACACAAAACATGACACTACCATGTTTTCCCAGAGTAGACTGGCTCGTCTGCTACACGCATTGCCTTTGGGGATATGAATGTGAGTTGGATTGGAATTGGATTGTGTATAATAGGAAGAGCTGCATCATTTTCACCCATAAAACACATGAAAAGAATTGCTAACCTATTATCTTAAGTAACTTGTGTTGGGTAAACTACTGTAACCAGACTACAGAGCAGCTTCTTCCCTCAGGCTGTGAGACTACTAAATGCACCATCTGAACTCCTCCAGGCTTAATAATTCTATTTTCTACACAATCAGTCAATTAATCAATCAAGAGGGAACCACACTTTAATTTCATTATTCAACCTGTTGTATAATGACAAATAAACTTCCTTGTATCCTTGTATCCTTGTATCCTTGTAATTTTTACCCCCTAACAATCTTCTTATGTTTCTTCTGAAGGAACAACTTATGCATAAATAGCATTCTTGACATGAAAGTTTTTTTTTTTTTTTTTTTTTTTAAATAACACTTCATACATTTGTTTCTCACAACAGTGATGAACATTTACTGTAAAAGTTTATTTTCTGTAGGCCCAAGTAAGCTAATGTCTACTGAAAATCAGCTTATAAAGTTTATACTTACACCTACAGGCATTAGCCAACTAATAGCAACCTCTGTTTAAATCTTTTCATACTTATTTAAGAAAACTATATTTTGTATTAATTTGTCGATGTGATGTTATGGATTTGTGGCCCGATATTCTTGGTAGAAAGAGTTAATATTGATAAACATGCGTATTTTATTAAGAATAAAAACTTTAATTTGGTCTCCAAGCCTCAACAGTAGTAAGCCTAAACCTTATCAACAATAATTAACTGATGTCCTATTTTGAGAAATTTGTAAGTGGGAAAATTAAAGAAATTCATGTGAAATGAGACTTTTAAAAAACGTACTAAAATTTCTTTTTACGTCATTGATTTAAGATTTATTTTGGCGCGCACGCACACACACTCACACATATGCACACACACACACACACACACACAGCTCTTATTCACGGCTTCATGGAAAATCAGCTGAGTTCTGTCGGTGTCTGGTCGCTGGCCGAGTCATGGTTAACTGACCCAGTTCAATCACATGTTATAAAGGAGGAAACCTTTGCCATCTCTGTCTTGCCCTTTGTCTCTCTGTGCATACACTTGTGCATGTACAGTTGTTTTGGGTTGCAGGCTGAGCAAAGTTTAATGACGATGGCTGGAGCTTCATTTTGGTTGGTGATAATTCTGAAGGTTGGAATGATACACAAAACACAATACACAGATATATGGCTACTGGAGCGTTATCGGTGTTAACTTTGATGGTCTGTTCTCTCTCTTTTCTGTGACAATTGACAAAATTTCATTTTTCTTCTTAACTCATTTAACACATCTTCCTACCCTTCCTCTCCTATGCTGCTGTGGTGTTTACCCTGACTGGCCTGTGTACTGTGATGCTGCCCATTACCATTATCATTCTCTTCTCTTCTCTTCTCTTCTCTTCTCTTCTCTTCTCTTCTCTTCTCTTCTCTTCCTCGGTCTGCTCTCTATAAATATCCTATGGCCACATGGTCTACGGGGAAGCTATGTTCCTGCTGTCATGATCCTTTGAGGCCAAGGAATAAAATGTCTGTAATAGTGAGTGTATGTATGTACAGCACTTCTGATGACGCTATATGGGTTTAGATATGGAGAACGAGAGAGACAGAAAGAACAGAGCATGGCAACATCGACATGGGAGGGAGAGAGATGTAGCATGATAGAAAGTGGAAGCCATGTAACCCTAGGGCAAGATAGAGCGAGAGGGAGACAGAGAAAGAGACCTTTATGGTAGTTGAAGGGAAATTGGACCCAGTGTGTGTGTGTGTCTGTGTGTGTGTGTGTGCAGTGGCCCAATAGAATAAGGACATGCATGAGCATCTGAGGCTGACTTATTTAGAATATGCAATGAACAACCAGAGGACTGAATACATTAATAAATAACTGATAGAGTATCTACAACCCTAAATAGCAAGAAGACTTGACTATGAAATAACTACACAACCAAATAACAACCAAACCAGCCAAACAGGTAGTACATATACGGGGGATGATTGGTGAATTTATGGCCTAAGTTAGAAGTCAGTTTCAGGAAATTAAACATTTATTTTCAACATTAAAATTCTACATTAACATATTTATTGTTGGAGCATAAGGAGAGGCAGTTGTCTTGGGCCACCAGGAAGTGGTCCACAGCATCAATGATATCATCATCAAAACGGGGATGGTCAAGCTCCTTTTTCATCCTCAGGGACAGTTAGTAGTCACAGGGCTCCAATTCAGGTGAATAAGGCGGGTGTGTGACCGGTTAGTGTCCATATTTCTTGCTAGCAGCCATGGCCACTGTGGACATGTGGGCTGGAACATTGTCCTGGTGGAGGAGCAGCCCTCTTGTCAGCTCTCTGTGCTGAACTTTCTTGATTTTTCTCCCTTTGCTCGTTGCTTGTTGTCTTGGGCGATCAGCATAGGCGGTCCTTGTGACACCCTGACCCTTTTCCTGGTCATCCACCAGCAGCACTCCTTCTGCATCCCAGAAAATGGTGGCCATCACCGTGCCTGCAGACATGGTCTTGCTTTCCTAGGAGGCAGGGAACCTGGGCGTTTCCACAACTTTGCTAGTTGGAGGTGATGTCTCTAGTTAGAAGTGATGGACCCAGGTCCAATGAATCGAAAGAGAAAACTTGCGGGATTTTCCTCAAAAATGGCAGCATTGTCTCTTGACATCTTGTGCAGAGTCCATTTCTGATGTCCATGTCCATGAGGCTTCGAGACCCAACAAGTTTGTTACAGGGTAACTGCATGGGCACTTTCTTGAGGTGGAGAACCTGGATGTTTCCACTGCTTTGATTTTTCTCTTGTCTCTGGTTGGAAGTGCTGGACCCAGGTCTCATCGAAGGTCACAAGACACTTGAGAAAACTCACAGGATTTGCCTCAAAAATGGTAACAATGCCCATTTAGAATGTTACCAGGCTTTGAGACGCAACTAGTTCATTGCAGAGCATGGACACTTTCCTACCCAGTTTGATGGCGATGACATAATTCATCATCATCATCATCACTTGTATAACCAACCATATTTATTATGCACTGTCCCTGTCGAATAAAGAAATGAAAAAAGAACTGCAGAGTGCTACCGAGAAGTTAGACGTATTAGTTTGTTTGCTGGCCAATTTGTCTTCGAAAAATATTTTTCTGTCCCTGTTGCTTTCCTTTAAATGGCTTGAAGGATGAATCCTGGCAGCGTGGGGTTGGGATGTGTGTTTCCTTGTCAGATTTAAATGGCAGCCACGATCTCAGCACTAATGTGTGAAAGTTTCTATACTGAGGTCTCTGCTGGGTCAAGCGTCATTCATGCAAACAGGGGCTAAGCAGTCATGACAGGTTTTTATCACACCTTATGTTGGGGGATTTTTCACAACATATCCCAACATGACTACTGTCATCTAATTTTCAAAACACTGGCTACATTTACATGTGCATCGTTTTATGAATTTCTGTTCTGGGTGATGGATACAAATACAAAGCACAGGAAAAATGACACTTCTGACACACTCATGTTATATCCACACGGACATGATTTTTAAAATAAAACATTTTCTTTATGTTTCAACCAAAAACAAATCTTGCAACACACTCTCTAAATCCAGGTGTTTATTTATTTATTTATTTTTTTATTTTTTTTGTAAGAAATTAAATGGCTCTTTTCTAATTATTTCCCTATTAGAACTGGAAAGGAAAAGGAAACATCTGCAGAGTAATCTTGCGCCTGGAAGAAATAACCTTATAGGACTTCAACAAAGAAGTGTAATTACACAGAAAAAAACATGTGAACCCAGGCATCTTTTGCATATTGGCATAATCATTTGTTTGTAAACATTTATATGCTGATAGCTGTTTTGCTATGGAAGAGAATGGAGAGACACATAGACAGTATTGTGGAATAGCATGAAGCAACTAATAAAAACATTTGTGGACTCATGTAATGCCCAAGTAAATACATAACCCAACACCCACGTTTTGTAAAACACCATTGGTTTCCATGTATTGACTGCTGTGGCCACAAGTTAAGAATGAATTCTACAGTTTTATCTCTCTCTCTCTCTCTCTCTCTGTATATATATGTATATATATATATGTATATATATATATATATATATATATATATATATATATATATATATATATATAGATAGATAGATAGATAGATAGATAGATAGATAGATAGATAGATATATATATGTATATAGGGGAGAGTGGGGTAATTTGTGCCAAGGGGCAAGTAGTGCCACCCCTGTTATCTAGAAAACCATAGAAGAAGTTGGTCATGTGACCACATATTTTTGAAGAGGCATCCATTTCACTCACCCTGCAAAGAAGGGAGACACATGGCTTGAGAGGTAAGCACATTTAAGTTCAAAAAACATTTTTTTGCCCTCCAAAGTAAAATTTCCATGATCGAGGTTTCTTGATTGCTGTGTTTGAATAATGATAGAAAACTTTGAAAACAGTTCACACAGGTTTTAGTACTTTAGTAAGCTACACCATGAGTCTATACAGTTAGCATGATGTTAGCTCAAAACAGCTGGGGGATGCATTTTTTTAAAAATGGTGTGCTTGGGGTAATTTGTGCCAAAGGGCCTGGGGTAAGTTGTGCCAGTGGCACAACTTGTGATTATATACTATATATTACTTTCTTGTATTTTATTGTTACTGTACATTATTTTCTTACCTTTGATCACTAAAACTATTCAGATTCAGATGAAGATGATTTTCAGGTGCTCATTTTGGATTTTTTATTTTGTTCTGGGTGTGTGTTCATGTGGCGCTAGGCCTTGTTATAGAAAAGTGGCCTGTGATCTTGTTAAAATAATAAATAAATGTTAAATAAATAATTTTGTGTTGAATTTGTTTTGCTTTTATATAGCATTATCATTTGTGAGATTAAAATGATCTGTTTTACTTCAATTATCAATGGCACAATTTACCCCAGTGTATTCTCTCTAATGGCACAATTTACCCCGCACCGGGGGCAAGTTGTGCCACAAAACCACTTTTTTTTCGAAAGCTATATTTCTCAAACAGTTTATATAAAATCCAAAGTGATTGTTCCCAGGGATGCACAACATCCTAAACTATATGTGCATATTTTAGTTGGAGGCATTACTGTAATCCCCTCGCTTTAAAGGCACTTTAAGTAAAAATTGGCACTACTTACCCCACTCTCCCCTATATAGATATAGATATATATACAGTACAGGCCAAAAGTTTGAACACACCTTCTCATTCAATGCGTTTTCTTTATTTTCATGACTATTTACATTGTAGATTCTAACTGAAGGAATCAAAACTATGAATGAACACATGTGGAGTTATGTACTTAACAAAAAAAGGTGAAATAACTGAAAACATGTTTTATATTCTAGTTTCTTCAAAATAGCCACCCTTTGCTCTGATTACTGCTTCGCACACTCTTGGCATTCTCTCCATGAGCTTCAAGAGGTAGTCACCTGAAATGGTTTTCCAACAGTCTTGAAGGAGTTCCCAGAGGTGTTTAGCACTTGTTGGCCCCTTTGCCTTCACTCTGCGGTCCAGCTCACCCCAAACCATGTGGATTGGGTTCAGGTCCGGTGACTGTGGAGGCCAGGTCATCTGCCGCAGCACTCCATCACTCTCCTTCTTGGTCAAATAGCCCTTACACAGCCTGGAGGTGTGTTTGGGGTCATTGTCCTGTTGAAAAATAAATGATCGTCCAACTACACGCAAACTGGATGGGATGGCATGTCGCTGCAGGATGCTGTGGTAGCCACGGCG
>NC_043996.1:2275778-2290778 GCF_902150065.1 Myripristis murdjan
TTGTAGGTGCTTGTCGTTCTGAGCTCAAGTGCATTGAATGTATCGCTGTCATGTTATATATATTTTATCTGACATGTTTGTGGTTGTACAGTGATGTGAAAAACAATTTCCCCTTGGGTACAATTAAGTGTAAGCACCCATAGTGCTTAACTATTCAACCCCTTTGTCTTTGTCTGTCTGCTTTTGTCTGTGTTGATCTCGTTTTAAGTTTTTACAAATTCATTTCAGCTTGAAAGGCTGAAATCCTTTGAGTCGATCAGTATGGAGTCCCAGTGACACTTGAGACTGACCTGAACATTTGAAACTGAAGAGGATAACAAAACTTAATCCCCTCAGTGCAGTGTATCAAGGCTCCTATGTGGTTCTACTTCCCAATGGCCACTAGAGGGAGACATACAAAGTCCAATAGAGACACTAAACTGGTGGTCCTTAATTTTTTAATACAAGGATCCAAATGTTGAGGTCCTTATTTCTGAATATTTTGTGAAATGAAATAAATTAGGCCAAAAAGCAGCTTTGCGTATACTTCTATCAATTCATTTAATTTGCAAAAACAGATCTCCAATTGCACTCATTTCTATCAACCAAGATTTTTTCCAGATCATATCAGTCAAAACAAAAAATATGGATTCAGAAAGAATGTGAACCTTTGCATAAAACACTACAGTAAGTTCTTTCTTCACAAACAGCACTATTCTGTTCTGACATAGAACACATGTCATATGACCAAATTAATAAAATGTTATGATTGTGCATGTCATTTCAGTTTGTTCAGATAAAAAGCATCATTTTCTATCTCCCAATTATTGAGAGAAGAATGTATTTATACCACCTTCTTATGACCCGCCCAAATCTGTCTCCTTGCTGGGACCCATAGTTTGACAATAAGTGCACCAAATTACTAAAAGGCCTTTGGAGCAACATGTAGCGTGCTTGTTTCGACTGGTGAAGGGATCATTGAATGTATGTAATATGGTCAGTCAAAAATGTATAGTGCAAGTCTCCTTCAAAACATTCAAAGGCACATAGTAGGGAAATTAAGATGCCTTCATTTGACAAGGCCATATGTATTTAAAATGACCAGTGTGTTGGTCCCAGTGCACCTGAAGTATCCAAAGAGCACCTGTATGTAACCAACACAGAGACCTAGCACTGCTTCCACTCCATTGTCTTCAAGCAACATGTAGTCTTAGCCTCAGGCAGAAACCACGTCTGACGGTTTTGTACACATTACCTACATGAGCAAACTGAAGCAAATACATCTTGAAGGTGTATTGAATGCTGAAGGCTAATCTGCTGTCATACTGTAACAGGTATGCAGAGTCGGGAGGCAGCAGACAGGTGTACAGCTCAAAGCAGCCTTTACTGGGCCAATCAGAGTCCATATACTTGCAGGAGTTTGGTGTACAGGTAGTCAAGCAGTGGATAAGGGAAAGGAGCGTCCAAAAGGAGATGACACTAGGAGTAACTGAGCCCCGTCTCCTAAAAATTACTTTCTCACACAACTAAACTGTATTCTCAGTTACAGGTTTTGACTCGAGCATGAAGTGACAGTGGTGTTCATTTTGTTGCAAACATTATGTTACCTTAACCATGTGTTTTTTTTTTTTTTTTTTGCCTAAACCTGACCTTTCCCCAAATTTAACCAAGTACTTTTACTACCTAAACCTAACCTTAACCAAGTGTCTTTTATGCCTAAACCCAACTTTTCCCTAACCTTAACCAAATGATTTTAGTGGCTAAAGGTAACAAAACTGGCTACAATGCTGCCCATCATGATATACAAGATGTAGTGATTAGACATATGATTAGAAATGGATTTGTGATGCTCTAGAAATAAACGTAATCTGCAGCAAAATATGTTTCGCCGCGAGAATTCAGTTTAGCTGTATGGTAATGTAATTTTTAGGATCATCTACAGAGCCACTAGGAAGTACAAACAGCAGGAGTAGAACACCTGACACTCAGGATAAATACAAACGGACAGTGAGTGAAGGAAACACAGAGAGTAAATACACCAACTAATGAGACACAGGTGAAACTAACCAGGGTGTAGCAGCATCATCACAGGGGGGCAAAACACACAAGGGGGGAGTCAAGATGTCTGAAACAAGCTGAAAGGTTATTAATCCAAAGTGAAACAGTGAATGAATGGATGGATGAATAAAACAAGGGGACACAACCAATGGAGCATGGCAAGACGTCATACATACATTGCATGAATACTGATATTTCTTTATTATCATTATTATTATTATTATTATTATTATTATTATTATCATCATCATCATCCTCCTTTGTCATACAACACAAATTCCACATTGTCTTTCTTTCTCAGTAAACTGTCTTGCTGCTGATACTCCTGCTGTCAGTCAGATTCACTCATTCATTCCTGCCTTTGAGTTCAGATGCTTTTCACAGGCATTTAATCATGAATTTTGATTCTGATCCAGTATCCCTAATTGGATGTTTAAATATAAAATTTTATTAATTATACATATATGTTTTTGTTTTATTTATAGGTTCCTGTAAAGGAATTAGTCAGTGAGGGTTACATATAAACATATTCAACTGACACTTAAAACACTAGGCCATATGAACTCTCTATGAACTTTGTTTTTTTTTTAACCCCTGTTTTTCTTTTCTATATTTTTAAATGCTGTTTTGGCCCGATGACACACTTATTGATGGAAGGTGTGGCATATTGCCTAACATAAATTAACATAATTAAATAAGAAGAATCTGTGCTTTCAAAAAAAAAAAAAAAAAAATGAAAGAAAGAAATAAAGGGACTTTGTTAAGGGGCAGATTCATTTGATTTCTTTTAAAAACATGGGGAAAAAGTTGATGAGTGAATTAGCAAGAAATTATCCCAAAATCAGCAAGAAATTACCAGAAAATAAGTTCTTAGCGAAACTAAAAAAAGTTTTGAAAAGAAGATTTGCAAGAAAAAACAAAAACAAAAAGATGACTGGAAGATTAGCAGAAACTTTCCTTATTAATTTTTTTAAAAAAAAGATAATTATTGGTAATACATGTTAAAAGAAAAGAAGTACCACAAAATGACGCCAAATATTTGTTACAAGAACAATTACAAGAATATTATCAACCCCTCACCATCCCCCTCCAAATAAATAAATAAATAAATGAATTCATTAAATAAATTAAAAAGAAATCAGCTGAATTTTGTTAAGAGGTTAGAATTAAACATTTCCAAATAAAAGCCCACCCACAGGCTCCTGGTTTTCAAAGGGTTAATGAATTAGATTACAAAGATGTTGGACAATTTGCTGTAATGCTTGTAAGTACTGTGTATAATGGGTGTCTGTGTATGTTGCTGACTGGTTGACACTTGTATTGCTCATTTCAGGAATGTTTTATTCTTGCATCTTTTTGAAAATCACAGCTGTCATTACCACAACACTATCTGATCAATAAACCATATGATAACAGATAAATACATCTTCTACAGCTGGAAAACATTTCTAAATGGACTCTCTCTGTCTCTGTCTCTCTCTCTCTCTGTATAAACTATGTTGACATTACCATTGTTTCTGGTCACAGATGGTCTATTGTTCTCAGTCTCTGTGGTCTCAGCACATGTGAACCCTGACAACTTGACCCTTCAACAACAATAACAACAATAACAGCAACAACAACAACAGTATTCCAGACAGAAAATACAGCCCATCATGTTTTACCAGAGGACTGTTATTTCATATCATATCAGAGTGAAGAGAAAAGGTACATGGGAACAGCGGCTAATTCACATCTCTTAGGGTAACAAACAGTCAACTGGAACTGAAAATAGCTCACGGTGGTGCTGTAAGAGATCCACTTCTGATTCCACAAAGAACCTTTCAGACCACGGTTCTTTAAAGAACCATTTTTTTTAAGTTCTCCAAAGAATCCCCAAAGGTGCTTCAAAGATTGATCAAAGAAGGAACCAGAAATAGTTCTTCCAAGAATTTTATTACAATATTGAAAAGTTTTTGCTGGAGCCAGTTGCTTCAATGAACAAACCATTTCTTTTCTTTTCTTTTCTTTGTTTCTTTTTTTTTTTTTTTAAATAAAGTTATGTAACCACATAACCATTTCTTAAAGAACAATTTTAGAACCATTATTTTCATGTGTATTTAACATCAATCTTGATGACATATAGTATCAAACTGATAGATGTCTGTTTGAAGATAGTGTTGTCCAAGAAAAACAAAAAACAAAATATAAATTTATGCTTTTATCAAGAGATTATCAGTTTTATATAAATTGGTTACCGTATAATGATCACCCACTGACCAACTGGGTGTCCCTCCTGGTACTGAGAGCAGTCAGCCATGCTTAGAGAAACTGGGAGCTTGGAAGAGTTGACTTTCAAAGTAGCTTCACCAACACTGATCATACAACAAATGCAGTTTCTACAAAAGCTTCAAAGGGCCCTCAATACACACACGTACACACACACACACACACACACACACACACACACACACACGCGCGCACACACACACACACACACACCACACACACACACACACACACACACACACACACACACACACACACACCATCCCCTCCCTCCAGTGAGGTGTCTGTTGATATGTGTCATTGATCCTCCATTCATTCCTCAGCGGCCCAGCTGTCACTCACTTCCACATCACTGCACCTCCAACGGCTGCGCAGCAGAACCAGGATCAGCCTCTACAGACGCTGATCTGTGCTTAGTCATACGAGCTCTGTGCTTACTGCCGCGGGCAGGAGAGGGATGGGAAAAATCTGATCCCAAGTCAGACCTGGACTGTGGAGGAAGTGAGAGAGCAAGGGTTAAAGAATAGGGAGGGAAACAAGGAAGGAAGAAAGCATGGGAAGCAATGAAGGAGGGAAGTTTGAGAAAGGGGGCAAGGAAGGGGGAAAAGTGAGGGGAAGGATGGAAAAGAGGAAGGGCTGGGAGTGGAGAAGAGGAAGGGAAGGAGGAAATGTAGTCAGGAATGGAGAGGAAGGAAGAGAAAGGAAGCATAAAAGATAGAATAGAATGAAAGGGAGAGAAAGGAGCAAAGGTAACTTATGATGCCAAGGAATAAAAACCCAAACAGGCTTTTACACATGGGAATTAAGCCTTTAGCCTGGCCAAGTGAAAACAACTCATACAGCATTGCTGATCATATTGTCAGTCAGACTCTGCAGACCAGATTTAGGATTAGATTAATTATAAAAGTAGGAGCCATATTGTTTGGCCCCCAGGGCAGACTCGTACAGTAGAGAAGCTACGCTAGAGGAGGAAAGGGAGGGGGGGGCATACCTAGACCCACCAATGAAGATACCCAACAGAGCATGGAGTGTGTGTGTGGGTGGAGGGGGGCAGTACGGGGGGGTGCATTTCCTCCTCCAGGGATTATGCAGCTCAATCAGACTCTGGCAGATTATGTCTGACCAAAACAGACTCCATGCAACGGGGGAAGGAGATTAACAACTATTTCCAAATAGTTTTGCTGGGTGAAAACAATCAGCTCTTGTGATTAAAAAGGGAAGAGCTACACAGGCATCAAATGGCCCACAGATGTAAAGGCGATGGTTTTAGGAGATAAATCCACCCCGCAAATCCTCTCAAACTCCACCGGTTTCAATATGTTTGTAACTGGCCTGATTTTACTAATCCAGACATTCTTACCACAAAGCACCCAAACCCTAAACAGAAGCAGAAAATAAGACAGCAGCCAATATGTCTGTCTGGGGCATAATTAGAAATTCTCACAGTGTCAATATCATAGTCACTAATCCGAGGCAAATTAAATGGGTGAATTACATAGTGGAAATACAGAGATTAATGTAGATAGAGCTATTTAATAAAATCAGTGGTTAATGGGCTGAGTTGTTGCAGCTAACCACCTACAAGAGTGCTGAACTGATGACTGATGACTGTCTAAAGTACATGGATGGTGGACGGCTTGTAGGGGCAGTATTGTTAGACTTCAGTGCTGCTTTTGATGTTATCGATTATTTTTTGTTGCTGAGAAAACTTGAAAGTTATGGTTTTAGTTCAGTTGCTCTTTCCTGGATGGAGAAAGCAGAGAGTTTTTTTCAATGGAAGCTTTTCTGATAGCAGGGAGTTGCAGTGTGGGGTTCCTCAAGGAAGTTCCCTAGGCCCTCTTTTATTTACCATATTCACAAATGACCTACCATTAATATCAAATAAATCTAGTTTGGTTATGTATGCAGATGATTCCACTATGTACAGTGCCGCATCTACTCATAAAGAGCTAAACGATACATTAAATATTGAACTTAAACCAGTAGCTGATTGGGTCGCCAAGAACAAACTAGTGCTGAACATACACTATATTACCAAAAGTATTCGCTCACCTGCCTTTACTCATACTATGAACTGAAGTGCCATCCCATTCCTAACCCATAGAGTTCAATATGATGTCGGTCCACCTTTTGCAGCTATTACAGCTTCAACTCTTCTGGGAAGACTGTCCACAAGGTTGAGGAAAGTGTTTATAGGAATTTTTGACCATTCTTCCAAAAGCGCATTGGTGAGGTCACACACTGATGTTGGTCGAGAAGGCCTGGCTCTCAGTCTGCGCTCTAATTCATCCCAAAGGTGTTCTATCGGGTTCAGGTCAGGACTCTGTGCAGGCCAGTCAAGTTCATCCACACCAGACTCTGTCATCCATGTCTTTATGGACCTTGCTTTGTGCACTGGTGCACAGTCATGTTGGAAGAGGAAGGGGCCCACTCCAAACTGTTCCCACAAGGTTGGGAGCATGGAATTGTCCAAAATGTTTTGGTATCCTGAAGCATTCAAAGTTCCTTTCACTGGAACTAAGGGGCCAAGCCCAGCTCCTGAAAAACAACCCCACACCATAATTCCTCCTCCACCAAATTTCACAGTCGGCACAATGCAGTCTGAAATGTACCGTTCTCCTGGCAACCTCCAAACCCAGACTCGTCCATCAGATTGCCAGATGGAAAAGCGTGATTCATCACTCCAGAGAACGCGTCTCCACTGCTCTAGAGGCCAATGGCGGCGTGCTTTACACTATTGCATCCGACGCTTTGCATTGCACTTGGTGATGTGTGGCTTGGCTGCAGCTGCTCGGCCATGGAAACCCATTCCATGAAGCTCTCTGCGTACTGTACTTGGGCTAATCTGAAGGTCACATGAAGTTTGTAGCTCTGTAGCAATTGACTGTGCAGAAAGTCGGCGACCTCTTTGCACTATGCGCTTCAGCATCCGCTGACCCCTCTCCGTCACTTTACGTGGCCTACCACTTCGTGGCTGAGTTGCTGTTGTTCCCAAACGCTTCCATTTTGTTATAATAGAGCTGACAGTTGACTGTGGAATATTTAGGAGCGAGGAAATTTCACGACTGGATTTGTTGCACAGGTGGCATCCTATGACAGTTCCACGCTGGAATTCACTGAGCTCCTGAGAGCGGCCCATTCTTTCACAAATGTCTTGTTTCACAGTCTGCATGCCTGAGTGCTTGATTTTATACACCTGTGGCCAGGCCAAGTGATTAGGACACCTGATTCTGATCATTTGAATGGGTGAGCGAATACTTTTGGTAATATAGTGTAGCTAAAACAAAATGCATGGTATTAGGATCAAGACATATGCTAGACAGTGATCCTCAGTTGAGCCTGTCACTTGCCGGAAATCAAGTGGAACAGGTAAGAGAGGCTAAGCTGCTTGGCATTGCATTAGACCCTAAACTCAATTGGACTAAACACATAGATAACATAGTGACAAAAATGGGAAGGAGCATTGCTATAACTAGAAAATGCTCAAAGTACATACAGTGAAATACTCTGAAAGAAGTGACACAAGCTTTAGTCTTGTCACACCTTGAGTACTGCCCTGCCATTTGGTCATCTGCTTCAAAGAAAGACATTCAAAAATTGCAAATAGCTCAAAATAAGGCTGCAAGATTAGCTCTCCAGTGCTCTATGAGCACATATGTTACAGAAATGCACAGAAATCTCTCATGGCTTCCTGTTGAGAATAGAATACATTCTCGTATTCTCACTTTTTTCTGAAATGTTTTAATTGACAAGAGACCACAGCATTTCTATGACCAAGTTGAATATTCAAAAGATATACATAACCACATGACTAGCCAGTTCAGGTTATATTGAACCACCTAAACCAAGAACAGAACTACTTAAATCTACTGTTATCTATCAAGCTATAACAGGATGGAACTCAGTGCCTAATTATATAAAGAATACTAGTACAAAATTTAATTTCAAGAAAAAGTTAAGCCTGTACTAATCCCCAGAGGCCCAAAAAGTTCATGTATTGTACATGATTTTGGTTTATTTCAAATTGATTCTATCTTTATTTACTTGTAGTATCTTTTTCCCTATTTTTATTTAATTATTTAGAAGACTGGTGATTGCATAATCGTTAAATGAATGTTTATGTAATGTTTTTACTTTTTGTGTTGGACCCCAGGAAGACTAGCTTTTGTCTTGACAAAAAATAATGGGGATCCTAATAAACAATAAACAATATGTGGACAAGTAGCCTATTCAGGCCAAGCACAAGACCACAGACATACAGAAGACAGTTGCTTATGAGCAGTGTGTTTGTATGATACTGCTCTCAGCCCTGCATCAGGCCACATCGACAGCACAAAACAGAAATCCCCCCCCAAAAATTGTCAGCATAGGAAAACAAAATGCTATGATTAGGATTGACATTATTACTCATACTCAGGCACTGTTTTTCGAGAATGTTCTGAAAAAAAAAAAAAAACAGGTTAGAGCTAAGCTAAACGTATTCTTGCCAGTCCCGAGCATTAATTAACACCTCGGGCTCTAGTTTCGCAGACCAGGCGAGGCGGGGGCGTAGCGCAGATGCGCTTCGCCAACTGGGTGTGGCCAGGCGGATTTTCCAAGTTTGGCACGCCGTTCTCGGTGGCGCAAGTACTCCGCCGTCCCTCCTACCGGCGGAGGGGAGGAGAGAAGGCGTGGAGTGGGTTTGACACAGCCGATTCACATGTAACCAATCAAATGAGCCCCTGTCCTTGCCTTTAAAATGCGCTGCGCGAAGGCGTAATGAAAGTTTACACAGCTGACATGGAGGTCTATTGTCGCGGGCGGAGCGGAGCTCAGGAGACAGGCGCGGAGCGGAGACCGGCGAGCAGTGCGGACATGTCACCAAAACCTCACAGGCAGGCTTCTGGAATGTCAGGCACATGAACGATGCAATAAATACCGAAAAAAACACTATTCAATGCTACGATCACAATCAGCACATACATATATCTCCATATCAACTGTCCCGTCACAGCTGATGTCAGATCAAAGGAGATTGGCACCGTTTGTGCTGATTGTGAGGTTTTGGTGATGTGCGCCAGCCAGCCAAACTTCCACTGCGCCAGCTCCGCTCCGCCTTGCGCTGAAAGTAGACGTGGTTTCAGATGGCGAGCTTTTGGCGCACCTCGGCGAAGCCTTTTGGCACGAAACTGTCACTGCGCTAAGCTGAATCTGTCGGCACCTCCCCCCGCTGCGCCACCACTCCCATCTCGGCGAACCTCCGCCTGCGAAACTTGGACACTGTCCGCCTCTCCCGCTTCGCCGGTCGAAACTAGCTCTGCGCGGGGTTCGCCTCACTGCGCCACCCCGCGCTGCGCCGGGAAACTAGAGCCCCTCATCTGTGACATCTCACCTACACTTTCTTTATGACTGCACATCTTAGCTACCTAGTTTACCTGTCCACTTCCACTCCTGCCTTAAATCTATGACAAATAGCTTCTTCAGGACAGATGCCTCGGTCCAAACAGACTGGAGCAGGGTTTAGGTAGTCTGGGGCTAAGGGTGGGGACGTTCCATATTCTAAATTGTAAGTGTGAAACAGCTGTAGGTCTTAGTCCAGTGCTAATGCAGTGTTCATTGCTAAATGGATTCATAGGATAATTCAGACACACTGACTTTCTGGCTTATGAAAAAGTAGCCTAGCATTCTTGTGTTTTGTAAGTCAGACACAGGAAGATTGGGGAGCTATCTATGTTGCTAGGGTCCTTTGTTTCCTAGTTGAATATTCTGTTGACACATATTAACTCTATAATAATAATAATAATAATAATAATAATACATGACATTTGTATAGTGCTTTTCAGGGTACCCAAAGTCGCTTCCTCTAACCCTTTAAATACTTCCAACGCTAACCCTTGACCTAACCCTAGTCCACATAGGGCCCTGGGAACATAGGACATTGGGAACATAGAACCCTGGAGAACATATGACCCTAGGAAAGCACATATGTAGAACTGGGGAACACAGAGCCCTTTTTCATGTTCCCATTATGTGCCAAAAAAATCTGGGGAACACTGGACCCTGGGAACATTGGAATGACCCCGAAGGGACGATTATTACCTTTAGCCAACAAGCTTAGGTCTTTCACAGTTTTATTAAAACAAGTGTGGTGAAAAACAGAACATCTGGGGACTAAATATACCAAACATGACTTATGTCTGAAATTTTTCGCTTTGGCTCACTGAGATATTACTAGATCAAATTTCTTGCCATTCACATAACATTCCGTGCAGTGAGCTGATGTTTTGAAATGTCATAACTTGGCCATTTGATGTTAGATCCCGATTTACCCGACTTGATTGCTAGGGCGCTCATATGCACCTCCTGCTGGGAAAACAGAAAGTACAATAACCCGACACCACATGAATGGGACGTAAGTGAAAAGAGCTTGTTACCTCCACCAAGGAGGTTAAGCAGTCACCATCTGTCAGTCTGCCAGCAGGATAACTCAAGAAGTATAATATGTATTTGCAAGAAAGTTGTTTGGAGGATTTATCATGAGTCAAAGAAGAAGTTTACTTTTGGGGCCAATAAGCCTACTTCACTTTTACATCATACCATAAATACCATAGAGGATTTGGACCATTTGAATTTGCTACAACCGACTTAAAACAGACAGCAAATGGACAAGTGATTGTAGATTACATTTTTTACAAATTCTTTGTATCATAACAATTTGTCCTGAATTAAAATTTAGTGAGATAAAACTATTCCTTAGTCTGTTGAGGACCCCCTGGAAGACCCTCAAGGACCCCTGGGGGTCCCCAGACCTCACTTTGAAAACCACTGCTCTATGGCAACAGCATTGCCCAAAAGGGGTGTGGGTTAGCACAAACAGGGACGTTTCCAGCTGCAACCTTGGCTGTGCTCCATAATAAGTTTAGATTGACTTTCTAGTGCAAGGTTTACTTTATGGTTTTTTTTTTTTTTTTCTCACCACAACATTCCTATAATATTCTTCCAGGGGTTTTACGCACACTTTAGTAAGCTTGTAGTAAGTAAGCTTAGTAAGCTTTTATTAAGTTTGTACTGTAGCATCCTTTATTTTAGTTTTTAAATCTCCTATGATATCATTGCCATATATCTACAGAATTATATTTGTTTAGTATCCTTTTAAAATATATTGTGGGATTGCTGTACTTTTTCATGAAGGCATGCCTCCAAAGAAAAAACAAAAACAAAACAAAAAAAAATATTTCTTTCCCCTTCAAAACTGACACTTGTATTCACAAAATTATAGAAGAGGAAAAAAAGAGAGCCTAAATTTCCCTGAAACACTGAGTAACTTGATCACACGCCATCCTCTGTCTTCTGTACCTCCCCTGTAGAACTTCCACTAACACACTTGTCAGCAAGAATGAAAATAACATTAGCCTTGTTAATTTATGTTGTTTTGCTGAAATTTAATTAACCTCTATGATACTGAAATCACCACAGAAAGAGACTTGAAACGGCTTGGCCCTGCCAGCAAGACAGAAGACAAGAATAAAGTGTGCAGTGGAGGTATAGGCGAGATGATGAGTGACACTCTGAATGTGCATTCCACTTGATTTGCTCAGTCGTTCAATTCACTTATGGTAGCCCTTTCATCCCATTAGCTAGAAATTCCTATAACTGTGTTTCTAAATGCATGGGCCCCCATATCAGGGCCGGCCCCTGCTGGGAGGGCATATGGGCTGTTTTGTTGGCAGGAAGGGAGTGTGTGTGCAGGGTCCACCAATCGCTGCCCTTGCCTGGGGAGTTAAACAAATTGATTGGCAGGCTAGTGGCGGCCAGTTCCAGTGACTGGGGTCCCCATTCATCTCTACACAGATGAATGCAATGCACTGCGCCAATTGAAAGGCCAGGGTTTAAGCAATATCATATGGGGGATTATTTGTATTATTTTTTTTTAAAGTGTTTTTAATTTTATTTTTAACCTTTACTTATCTGGAGAATGTCAACAGAACTGTTTTTCAAACTCAGTTTTGCTTTACATTTAAATACTTTACACCCCGAGCTGCCCAGTGCAGCCATAGTCTTCTGCTGCACTTGAATGTCCAGTGGATTTTGGGTGGTCTAGGCCAGCAAGTCATCAGCTTAAGGGTTATTAATGAAGTCTTTAATTCAGTTCTAAAATTTTGCATGTAATTGACTGACTTCCTAAAAAGAGCCGTAGTAGTAGTAGTTATCGAGATAGGGTCATTCACTTTCCCCAGCCACATTTTTCCATTTTTTAATTTTTGGTCTTTTATTTCTATTCACCAGTCAAATGACTTTAGAGGGAGAAAGTCCCTGTATGCACCTCACGGCCACCTTAACACTGCTTCTTAGCTTTTATCTCAGAAACCAATACAAAAGCAGCAAGAGTGAAATTTAAAATGTCCAAGTATCCCTGTAACTTCTCCAGTGGGAAGAGAGTGGTGATAGTGGAGGAGAACGAAAGAAGAAATGCCTTTAGGGTCGCACACTAGAGAAATGGACTGGCCGCATGCTGGGTTTTTGTCTCTGGTATTGTTTCTCTCTCACATGCTTTTTTTCTCCTCTCTTCTCCTCTCCTCTCTTCTCTTCTTTTCTCTTCACAATGCAGCATATGTTTGTATTTTTTATGACTAAAGCTATATTTGGTGTATTTAATTGTGTTATGTTCCTTTCTGAACAGAATTGACAAAGACATGGGAAAATTCAAACTTAAGATATTATTATTATGATCTCCTGATTTGGATCTCTTCTCCAGACAGGGCCTCTATTCCCAGGGGACAGAATGTGTTTTGTAATTTTTATGTTAAGACCACAAGAATTCTGTCCTGCTTGCAAATGAGGGTATATCACTTTAAGAGCTTGTGTTATGGAAAGTGCAAAACCTTCCATTTTGTTCATAACTGGCACATCCTCAATTTGTAGACTTTGGACAAATTCCACATCAGACTCAACAGAGTCCACTTCTGGGCCTGTGCTCCTCACCCAGACCTCCAGCACACTAACAGCAGCCCATTTCTGGGTGGATGTTGTGTGCTGTTGTGTCCTGGCTAGCTGGTGGAATTCATAGCTTCATCCACAGCTGTCTGTGTGGATTCATTTGGTTCCACCTAAAGAGGAAAACATGTTGGTTTAACTTTTGGAAAATAAAATTGTTAACTAAGAATTTGGCTCACTTTTCAACTTTTCAAATGTCTCTGTATGTTTTTGGTGTTCAGATATTTCAGAGATTTCCCTCAACTGTGGTGTGGACAATGGTGCTCAGCACCTCTGGTGCAGTTCCTCCACCATGTACATGTATTTCTCTCTGACCTTCTCCTGGAGTCTCCTCATCCCTGATGGAGAGAGAAAAGGTGACCTGATGTTCCATGGTCACCAAGACTTCAAACTTTCTTCACTCCATTATTCCATCAGCATAACGAAGTCGTCCACATTAGAATTCCTAAAAGCAGCAGCACTGTTGTGTTTTGGTGACTTGAAATTGGGCGGAGTGAAACAGTCCCCTGAGAAACGTTTGCTTTACACCACCAGTTATCCATTCTGTGGTTTATCCATGGTGACAGTTTTGTTTCCCACAGAAGCAGAACATTATAAGGTGTGTGTTTCAACCAAATATTCAAATTTGAAAATCGTCCAATTTTAATTTTATTTTGTGAAATCTTTAGTAAGGTGTTTTGTGCCCCTGCAAAAAATATTGGGGCATGACACCCCTGAGTGATATAGTGATAGTGGCAATAGTATTAATTAATATTAACAGTAAAGAAGAAGTGAAGATGATAGGCAGATAGAACAGGGTGACCAGAGGTCCTGAAAAATTCTGGACACTCCTGAGTTACAAGCGGTTGTGCCAAATCCCAAATCCTTCGTCCCAGAAAATAGGCAAAACAAAGTTTTGATTAATTATAGCCTAATAAAACATTAAAGCTGATCATTGTGAAACATTATTTTGGTGTTGCCCACAGATGTTATGTAACCCTACATGAGTTATGGCTCTTGTAGTTTTTTTTAGCCATGTACATCCATTGCAGACATAAAGCCATGGACATGGATCACTGCTACGTTACAAGATCCAAACAAAATGCTTTTCCCTGCAGGAAACAATGTGGCATTTTGCACAGGGGCAGGAAGACATCAAACTGCATGCTGGCAGGAAGCAACACCTAGTCAGGTCTCCTCCTTCTTTAAGCATGAGGATGACATGTATGTAATAAAATAATAAATATAATAAATGTAATGGACTGGAGGCCACACCCACCATGGCCATGTGACCCTGTGACCACACTACCCCTAACTCCCCTGTCCTGAATTTCACCCATCCTCATCTGGTCACTCTGAGATAGAAGCAGTCATCTGTTGGTGCCAAAGTGAATGGATCAATGCCCACAGAGATTAAGCAGACCAGCAATTAGCCAGGGCCAGTCAGCCAGCAAGACTCCAACGCATGGACAACAACAATAACAACCCAACCAGGAACAGCATACTGGACGACACACACACACACACACACACACACACACACACACACACACACTCAGCTGCTAACCAGTAATCCCTGGATGATTTTTGTGTTGCTTTTGGTTATGTCTTTTGTCGGGGCTGTTTATGACGCTCTGTCATGCCTTCAATTGCATGCAGTTAGCATTCATAAAGTCCGATTCATGAAGCGTGACTTTTGACTCGGACTGAATTGATTTTTGCTCCCCTCCTTTTAATTTCTTT